>NW_021635032.1:0-27020 GCF_004799145.2 Neltuma alba | reverse complement strand
GGCGGACCAAAGGGGACTTCTTCGAGAGGAAATAGGAAGAGGCGAAAGCTTATGTTTTCCAAGAAGTCTAAACGAGGAGGAGGAGTAAGGTAAGGAGGAAGCAGCACTACGTGCCAGACCAAGGAATGTAGCATCTGTAGTAAAAACCACGGAGATCGACCATATTTGATGGGTCAAAATGTGTGCTTCCAATGCGGCAAGCCTCGACACTATAAAAAGAGTACCCTCTTAATGTGGACGGCTCGAGGCCCCAAGCTCAAGGGAGGGTTTTTTCCCTCACAAGGGAAGAGGCTGATAAGTCGCCTGAGATGATACAAGGTACGATTCAAGTTAACAATTACCTTGTGCATGCTATGTTTGACTCGGGTGCTAGCTACTCCTTTATTGCATATGATTGCACAAAGCGCATAGGCCTTGCTGTTAACAATTATTATATGATCTATGTGTGGCTACTCCTACGGGCACTAAAGTTTATATGTCTGATGTTTACCTAAATTGTATTGTCCGGTATGCCCACTGTTGCACTACGCTTGACCCAATATGTATGCCTTTTCATGAGATTGACGTGATACTTGGCCTGAATTGGCCGTCTACCCATAATATACTCCTTGACTGTAAGAATAGGACTTTGATTTTTCCTCCCCATGAGCTAATCCCCTGTACCAAGGTGAAACTGAACTTGATTACAGGAGCCCAAGCCGGGGATTGCCTAACAGTGAGATTTTATATCATTTTAAGTCCTTGGAATGTATAAGGCTGGAATCCAGGGTAGGTTCAAGAGGCAAAATGGCAATTAGGGTAGAAATAAACAAGGGTAGAGAGGTAAATTTACAGAAAAACTCCTGACTTTTCATGCCAAGTAGCAACCTGAGGGAGTTCAGGTCACGACTTCAGCAGGCAGAGGGGGATTTAGTGTTTCAAAAAGGCTCTAGATTGTGACCTAAAAACAGCAAGGTCATGACCTCAACTCACAGAGAGCCTTTATGCTTTTCTTCCCCAAGTCATGATTTGAGACAGTGAGGTCGTGACTTCAGTACACTGAAAGCTCCCCTCTATAGACTAACCTCCAGGTCACGACCAGAAGACAGCAAGGTCGTGACCTGAGATCACAAAGGGTTCTTTGACTCTCTAAACGCTAAAAAACCTCAACGCTAAGACCTATGTCACACCTTCATTTTAAACCCCATTATACGTCCTTTAGAACCATTTAGAATCGTTACACGATGCTCAAAGTAGGTAAAAACCAAGATTTAAATTTTTGATTTTGGTTACTATTCATATAACCCCTAAAAATTAGGTCAACTTTGAAAAATCATAACTAAATATAGAAAAATTGAAACAGAGTAGTTCCAAGTCTCACGCGAAGCTTATGAAATGGTCTACATAGGAAAAATATTCACAGGTATCAATTTCTCACAGATTAATACCAGTTTCCACGCAATTATGTACTAATCATTTGGTAAATTCTGAAATTTCCAGTATTTTTGCCCAACTTTGAAAGGGCATAACTATTTCCACAAAATTCCACATTTTATGATCTACCACTTGATTTAAAGCTAAAAAATGATCTATTAGTCTGCCAAATTTCCAATCCAGATTCGAACATTTGCTATTTATTTCGTATGCACCAAGTTTGGTCCTTTTTAGTCAAAGGTTATCCCCTAATTACCTTTGTTTTGGTTCTTTCGTAACCTTTTACCCATCCTTAATCATTTGGGGCTTAATACAAGCTTGAACATACATTCTACTATGCTTTCACATGTTTAAACATAGACATACATGCTTGGCTCCCCTTAGGAGCTATTATCCAACAAACATTTCCCAAGTCATAATATTACATAACAAGTTTCAAAATTTACACTAGGGTACATTAATTGTTCATTAGGCCTCCGAGACAATTTCTTTGTCTTTGCCCTTGCTTGCACTTCCTCCTAGATGGTGTTAAACATAAGAGTGAGATTTCAAAGAAATCCCAGTAGCACAGAATCACAATTATCATGCATTCCTGCAAACACTACGTGCAATGCTTTTGTGTATTTATCTTGTTTATATGTTCATGCTTTTATGCCATGGAAAGTAAGCTATCATGCACATATTCAATGGACATAATACCAAGGCAACATAATTCAAAGATTGCAATCAACATTTGCAATAAAGCTTAGTCACATCATGGCACACATTGCTCATATTCACATTAACACATCAATGTAAGCAAGAAAATAATCAAAGTGTAATTCAATGCTACCTTTTAGCACTTGGTCCTTGATTTCCTTTAAGTTCAAGATGTTTTCTTGAGGATTTGGCAAGGTACCTATCAAACCAACACCAATGCCAATTATTCAACAATTATTCAAACACATTCCCTATTACTTAAACATTAAACCCTTTTTCTTTGGATTTTTGGCCTAATTGTTTTCCTTTTGATTCAAGAAACCTCCTTGGCCATTCCTACATGGTTTTTCATGTAGAATTAAAATATCAAATCAAATTTTACAAAATCAAATCCCTTCCTTAAGTTCTGGTGAAAACAGAAACGAATTTTTCCAAGGAAAATGTCAAAATTTCTAACTTTGATTTTTAATGCTTCCAAATTCAAGTCCTCCATATAACCCTACACCAAAAACGCCCAAGGAGTGCAATGGAAGCATTAAAACCATCAAAATCCAATCATAAGTCCATATATTCAAGATGGCTGAACACTTCCCCTTAGGTTCATGAATTTCCACATTTGATTCCAATGGATTTAAACATATTTTTATAGCATAATCCTACACAAAATCACATTTTAAATCCATTGGAACCATTAAAACTCATTGAAACAATTCCTACCCTTGAGTTCTTGAGTTGGCCGAATTGAATAGTCATAGGTCCTAGGGTAATTTCTTCCATAACTCACTTAAAACAGCACCAAACATCAACAACACAAGTTTATACTCAATTTGCTATCCTCTCCTGGAACTTCCAGCATAACAGAAATGGAACAGCACTTCCTCCTCAATTTAAGTCACGATTTGGCCATTGAAAATGCATCAAGTTAAAGCCTGAACATACCTTAAGGAGTCTTGGATTAAAGCTTGATGATTAGCCTTGGATTGGAAGTGGTTTGAAGGGTGTTCTAACTCAAGAAAAATTTGTGCAGAACCTCCCCTATTTTTCTAGATTTTTGCATGAATTTTGGGTGAATTATGAGGGTATTTATAGACCTCATTTGTTACCCCAAAACCTTCCCTTAGGTAGCTATTTTTGCCCCAAAATTAAGTGCATAAGTCAGCCAAAATGAGGGGGCAATCTTAGCCACACATGCTTTGACTCAAATTCCAAGAGAGTTGATCCAATGGTTGAAAATTTGCCCAGCACACAAGCCAGCTGTTCTGGTCATGATGGGCACAAATTTAGGCCTTTTTGGATTCTAAATAAATGGTAAAAAATGATTAGGAAGCAATGGAATTGGTTAGGGTAATTTTAAAAATCATTTGGTCACAAAATACCCAATTTCTTGCCCCCTATTAGGAAAAATAACTAAGGGCTTCAAAAATTCCATTTATTTTCATGATAAATCCCTATTTATTCCAAAAGTATGATCTGAAAGTTTTGGAAATTTTTCAAGACCTATAGGTATATATTTCACATTTTCTCCGAAATCAGGTCTTTACCGATAGGAATTCGGAAGTAAATTCCCCATAAATTATTTCCTACATTTTCAATACTTGGAAACACTTTTATAAATTCATATATATTCCTAGGGAGTGTATCCATATTTTTTCTTGAATATTTGGAGTCCTTAAGTAATTAAAATAATTATATCACTTTAATTCCCCTTTATTTTTCCCTATTTCCCCAAAAATAATTATTTTTTTGGGGAATTTTTACCAAAATTTATTTTGGGCCATTCTCACTCCCAAAACATCATATGTGACTCAAAAACCCCTAATTCCACCTTTTCCTATTTTTACGGAATTTTTGAGAACTTTTCTCAAAATTACCGTTTTGCCCCTAAGGACCTGATAAAGTCGGTTTCGTCCCATTTTGGGTTCCATGCTTTACTCACACCTTATGCTTATCAATCATGTCTCATTTCTCACATTCCCATTACTAGGGTTTCAAATTTTGGGATGTTACAAGTGGTACAGGAGCAATATTTTCCAGAGGCCAATGAGCACGACTTTTATAAGCTCGCCATGACGCGAGGCTTAAGGGAGCTTATGAAGGAGAGGAACAAGGTTAATTTGACCTTGGTGAGGGAATTCTATGCTTGCTCTACCACAGAGAGGCATATGGGGATCACCTTCAAAGGAGGTGAGTGTTATTTCAGTCGGTATGCTATTGAGAAGTTCTACAAGTTGCCAGATGTCCCTATATGCGAGTTCCAGTGTTAGAAGACTAGACTTGATCAAGTTCCCTGGAATGAGGTCTTCAAAACCATTGAAGTAAAAGGAGCTGATTGGATTGTGAAGGAAAGTGGGCAAAACATCTTCGAGCGCAAGAACATGAATGATGCAGCCAAGATTTGGCTGAACTTCATGACTTACAATGTGATGCCATCAGCCTACATTTTTAATGTCTCTAAAGAGGGGGCACTCCTATTACATCTCCTAATAACCCAACAGCCGGTTGACATCCCCATCATTGCCCTGGACGAGATTGGACATTGTGTCAACAACATCCGGACTCTTTTAGTATTTCCACACTTGATCACTGATATATGTCAGCAAAAGGGATACCAACATGTAAGTCTAACCTTACCTTTGAACCTACCATGACTAGGTCCTACATCACCTCTAAGTTTAATAGAGCTAAGAAGAGAGGAAAGAGGGTGATAAAGGAAGATCCTGAGAAGGAGGTAGCTGAGGGTGGCTCTAGTTTCAACCTCGCCTCCTTGAATGAGTAGATTACCATGCTCCGTCAGCAAGTGACTAATCTAAGCAAGGAATTCAATGCATACAAAGGTATCTCTATGTCTTATGAATTTAAAAGGCAGAGGTTTATGGATCCTCTGATGTTGGAGATAGCTAAGGTTCTTAAGGTTAACCTTCCTCTAGGGTATGAGCAAGCTTTCTGGGAAGAACACCGTTCCTGCCACAAGCTACTTTAGTGGGGATTCGGGATAATCCTTTAGTGCTGCTACTGCGATTGATGCTGAAATGTGTAACATCCAAACTTTTGGGCTTAGAAGTACCAGAAATAGCCCGAATTGGATAGGCTACTAGACTTCTTTTTTAGCAGAAGTCCCAAAGATGAGAAAGGAAGCCAAAGCAGTTTTAGGGACTAAACTGTAAAGTAAAAATTTTCAGGGGCTCAAGTATAATCAAGGTTAGAGGCTCCAGTAAAGTCTCGAAGGCCCAGAGAGAGAAAAGAGGCTAGATACAGACCAAGGGTCAAGTTAGAAACCTCAAAGAAAAATAAAAGAGTATACAGAGAATTCTAAGAAAATCCTAGAAAATGGGAAATAATATTCTAAGGCTCTTCTATGAAGAGAAATGACGAAAGTACCCCTGAGGCAGCTTAAATGGAATTTATGAAGTTATGGCCGGTAAAAAGTATACCGTTTGAGGTAATTATTTGAAATAGCAAGAGACCTCAAAAATGTACACAAAAATGAGATTAAATGGTTGAAAGGTTGTACTAATTTATAAAATTAGTCCTGTAACCAAAAGCCCAGTGGAGTGGCTTTAATAAATTAAAAAGGCGATTATACCGATAAAAGGGTATTTTAGTAAATGAATTTTTATGCAAGGCTTAAAGGAAGTGTTATGGCCTAAGAAAATTCATAGATATTATTGAGAATTAAAGAGAATTTATGGAATAGACAGAAGAATTTTCTGAGCTTCAGAAGGCCATAAAGAAAGCCGGAAAAACATGGGCCAAGTAAATTCGGAGGAAACTTAAGGATTAAGTTTTGATCCAACGGCTAGGACCTAATCTCTCTTCTCCTCCACCACATTTGTGACACTTGGCATCTTCTAAAAGAATGAGGTAAGGATGATGCAAGAAGATGATGCAATGATGATGTAAAAGTCAACTTGAAGTTTCAAAATTGCCCTTACCCTTTCTATTAGCCACCAAGGGCATTTTGGTCCATTCAAGCCAAAATTTTTGGCTATAAATAGGCACTCCCTCCCCTCACATTTTGGCCAAGCAAGGAACCATAGGGAAAACTCTGCCGCTCTTGCATTTAGAGAGAGAAAGAGCTATTTCTAGTGAGAGAAAGTCCACCTAAGTTCAAGCTTCAAGATCAAGGTATGTGATGGTTATAGCATCTGATTTGATGCCTATTTCGAATAAGTTAATCTTTGTACCTGATTCTAAAATTTGGCATGACGAAAGTACACTCTATGAGATTTAAATCCATGACTATGTTTAGGACCTTGGAACATCCAAGAGGATGTTTGGTGATGTTAACCGAATGCCCACGTGGTTGGAAAGTCAAGGGAGTCAAAGGAAAAGTAAGAGGAAAGCTTGAGGTGCAAGGTAGTGAACTTACCTATTATCATTGCTTGATGTTGTATGCTTGTGTGTTGATGTGTACATGTTATTTGAATGTTAATGTGACATGTTTTAGCTACTGTAATTACTATTCATGATGAGTAGATTATGTCTCCATGGCCATGCATCAAGAAGTTAACTTTGAGCATGCTAATATGTCACTAATTAACAAGAGAATAAACAAGTTGCGTGTAGTGCATTAGCATCCATCTAGCATGATTAATATGGTATTGTTTGCTACTGAGATTCCCCCGAATCTCATCCTTCCCTAACCAACCATTTAGGTCAATCAATGATGGGCAATAATGGCATGAGAAGCAAGGAGAAGAAAGTGGAGAATTGTTCATGCTAATGAATGATATTATTATTCAATGTGTAATTCTCTTATTATGTAATTTATGTTATGGATGCCAATGATGCCATGTATTTAATTATAATACTTTTGGCATGTATAGAAATGTATGAGCATGAATGGGAAAGAGTAAGCCCATGTTATGTATGCCAAAGAAATAAAAAGAATTAAAGTAAAGAGATGTTAAGAGATAAAACGTAGGTCCTAAAGTAGTGCATTTGTAGCTCTAGTTTGACCTACCAAACGAATGAGTTAAGTCACAAGATTTAGCAGACTCATAGTACATATCTCAAGCTTTAAAATGAGAGGTATATTACATTAATTGGATGTGTACACAAGGAGATACGAATTTTCAAAATTGAGGCACAGAATCTAGAAGTTCCAGATTTTTTGAAATGAACAGTAATATTTATTGATTAAACTGTACGAATTGGGTAAGGATAAGTCCAATTGGATATTTTTCCCTTAAAGAGAATCAAAATATCTTTTTGTAGAATTTTAGACCACACCAATTCGATTTTTATGGATTTAGTTATGAATATTTGAAGCTGGACTTGTAATCTAGAAATTAAACAGTGAATAGTAACCCGAGTAATTATGTTGAAATTTTAAATCTGCAAGCTTGTGTCATGATCTGCTTGAACCATAACGCTTACGAATGCGTGCTCTGAGGGGTTAAAGGTAGGACGTTTTAAAATGGGAGAAGGGAATGTTCAGGCAGGAGAGGATGCTGGGGTTGAAGAGGAGAGAAGAGAGGAAGAAGATTGAGAGTCGTTTTGCTTAGAGTCTTTAGTTTTTTAGTTTTTTTTTTTTGGTTTCTGTTGTTCTTCCCTGCAAACTATGTAATTGGAGGTTTAACTTTGATGTATCTGAATTTAATTGCTAAGAGTTGTTTGTTTTTTTATGTTTTTAATTGTGGTGGCTGTTGTTCTTTTTCCCTTTCCCTTTGATAGCAAGGACACTGTCAAGTGTAAGTGTGGGGGAGGGATTATTATTCCTATGGTTGCTTTAAATTTTTTACAAATTTTTTCAAAAATCTAATCTTTCATCATCATTCTTTGGCTTTTAAATGATTGTGGATGCCGAATTGCTATGAATTGGATCATCTCTAACTGTTTTGATGCTTGCCGAAAAGGATTTAGTTTTTAAAATTTGGCCAGGCTTTGAAAAATTTTTTGTTGGTAGCTTCTGTGACCTCAAGTTGCAACCTTATTGTTTCAGGTCATGACTTGAGATGTGGTTTTACTAGGGGAGGGTTTCTGTGGCTTCAAGTCGTGACCTCACTGATTTAAGGTCACAACCTCAACCTCTTTCCTGACTTGGTGTGAAAGAGAAAGCCTTTTTGTCGTTCGCCTTGGGGTTCTCAATCAAAAATTTATCCAAGCTATGTAGTATAGTGCAAACTCGGGTCGTTTCACTTTTGGGAGCCTTTATTAATTACCTAAGTTAGACTAAATGCCATGCAGTGCAATGAAATGGGGTTTTGGGTTTTTAGCATTTAATGAAATGTGCCAAAATTGAATGCAATGAAAACAAACCTAAGATACTATATTTTTGGTGTTTTAAGATAATAATGATGTAATGGAAGTGATTGATAGGAAATCTCTTGAAAATGGTTTTGATGGCAATCATAGTTCACTTAAATATTGGGAGTTTCACAAATCCATTAGGTTTTCTTAATAAGAACCTCATTAACTCAATGAGTCCAAAGCTTACATTAATGAACTCATTAATGTAAACTTTGTTTAGCTTCCCTAATGTGTAAATTGGAATGATCATGCAAATGACTTAATGAAACACACAATCAACTCAATACCCAAACACAACTATGCAAGATAAGAGAGAATCATGAGAGAGACAATAAGCATATATGCAACCACATATATTTAAGCACAAAGTTCAACATCAATCAATCCAAATTACAAATGTAATCATTAACCAATAATTACAGTATCAGTCCCAAGTTCCTAACTAAGAAATTACAACTCCTAGACCTAGAAAGCCATAAATCATAGCTAAAAATTGCAAACTGAAACTAAACTCCCCTTTGAAGCTTAGGAACTCAAGCCACACCACCATTCTTCAAGAGTTGATAAACCCTAGCCCTCCATAGCTTCAAGAAAAGCTCCAACTGAAGTGAATCCGTTGGCCATGGTAGCTGGGAGTGGAAGGAATTGAGATGGAGTGAATGAAAGATGAAGGAAATGGATGGGGAAGAAGATGGAGGTGGAGAGGCAAGAGGATGGGAGAATAGAGGTGTTGTAGAAGATGGAATGGAGTGTCTGGTCGAAAATAGGGTTTCTAAGGGTTTTAGGGGTCCATCTGGGTCGGATCATATGATTAGAAGCTCCATTTTCGCGTTCTGATCCGGATCTGGCGTTGCTGATACGAAGAGTTCGCCGCGGCGAAGCATGCCCGAGAGGAGCTCTGCCTAATCTTGTGATTTAGCCGCGGCGAAGCTGTAAGTTGGCCGCGGCGAACTCTGCCCGAGAGACTACTGGGGAGATTTCAATTTCGCCGCGGCGAACTCTATTAGTGCTGATACTCTGATCTTGTGTTGTGTCATCTTTTGGTCTTTGATCTTGGCTCCAATTCTCAATTGTCCTACAATAAAAAGCAACAATTTGAAGCATCAATTGTCCTAGAAATCAACTGAATACAATTAATAACCAATTATGACAATCTTAACCTCAAAAAGACACTAACTCAAAGCAAGGACTCTTAATCTAAATTAAGCACAATTATCATCAAAAGGAGCCAAAATCTATGATAAATACCCTTAAAATGATATGAAATAACATAGAATAATTGGGCTAAATCATGGTGCTCTATGTACCCAAGTCACAACTTCACTGTTTTCAGGTCGTGACTTGGACCCCTTTTTCTGGGCACTACTTTTTTTCTCTTTGTTTTTTATAATGCTATATAGAAGGAACCTTTTTAAGCTACTTTTGCATGTTTTTCAAGCAAATCGTTGCCTTTATAATCTAACCTCATTGTATCAAATAGCTTTTTTGAAAAGCACACCATTCTTGAGTCTTTAAAAATTCTGGATTTTGAAAATGATTTCTCTAAGACTTTATGGGTACCTTCGAGATCCAAGTATGTTTTTTAGGTGATTGTTTTGATCTTTTTAATCACCATCCTAGGGTTCTCTTTTATGATAAGTGTCCCAATGCTTTGTAACTAATACATGTTTATTGAAACTTTGTGTATGAGCATTTGAGATATGAAACACTTATTGGAAGGATTTTCTTGAGCCTTAATTCCTAAATTGAGTGATTATTCATTGGTTTGCATCCTCTAGAACTTGTCTTAGCTCTTGGTCAAAATTATATGTGCATTTATGATTTTTAAATATGATAGAGGCATTCTTTTCTACACCCATTTACCCAAACACAATCCACAAACATTTATCCATAGTTTAACCCTTTGATCCTTCACTTCCTTCATTTCATTCACATTTTGACCATTCAAGTTACAACTTTTGTCACATCCAGTAATATGTTAATTAGGAATAAGGATATTCCTAAACAACTAAGGGCCAAAAATGATAAGGAGGAATAGAAGAATTTTGGTAGAAAATAATTATTATGATTTTCCAAATCAATTATGAAAAGTTTGACTAATTAAGAAAAATTAGTCAAGAATAATTATGAAAAAATATTTCTAAGCCTCAAAAAATTTAGAAAAAATAAGGAAAATATTCCTTGAGAATTATATGAGGTTATATAATTAGTTTTATGACCAAATTACCCTTAGAAAAATTACAAAGGAATTTAAGAGTGATTTAGGCTAACTTGAGGCCTTTTATTTAGAAAATTTCAAAAAAAATCTTATGATATCCTAAGAACTTATAAGAGATTATGGGATTAAAGAGAGACCCTTAAATATTCAAGATTTTTTCTAATTATTTGGATAAGTGGAAAAATCGAAAATGAGAAGGAAAATAGTTTTCTTTTTTATTTAATTAATGAGAATATAAGTTTGAGATAAAGAGGGCATTTTGGGAAGAGAAAAATGAGGAGAATAAATTATGAATTTGATAGAAAATAATTACAGAGGTTAGAGTACTGTAATTATAGAAAAGAAATTAAACTTAGAGTAAAAGTGCTCTGATAAAGTGAAGATTAGAGTCTTGCACTTTACTTGACCCACAGTTGCCACTTGTCAAGCCCCTATTAGAGAGTAATTAAAGTTTCCAAGTGTCAAGACTTAAATGGAGAGGATTTTGACTTTGGAAATTAATTACTTTTGGATTTAACTAATTAAGAGAGAGATTTAAGACTAATTAAGGAGTTGACACTTGGCATAGCATTAATATTGGTAGTTGAGATATTTTGGCTATTAAGAGATCAATTCCTCCCCCATTTTTAGACCTAATGGTTCGGCCAAGAGAAGAAGAAAGTGAAAACGAGAGAGCTTGAAGTGGAAACAAGGAGAAAGCAACTATCTTAGATCAAGTAAGCTAGGAGTTAAGGTTAGTAGTTGATTCTATGTTGTTTCTTGCTTGATTCTCTTGAGTTTGATGGTCAAAAATTCTGCTTTTCCCTCTTTTGGTTGCTGCCAAAATGAACAATTGTTAGGGGAGGGGAGTTTTGTTGTTAAACATAATTAGAGCACTACAATTTAAGGTGGTTTCAAGTGGTTTGATGTTGTTTTTGAAAAGATTTCATGGTTGAACTTTAAGGGGTATGATTCGGCCACTTCAAGAACCCTAACCTAGGATGAAATTTTTAAAATTTTGATGCTTTCATGGTATTCAAAATAGAAAATGGTGTAGGATAATACAAAAGAACAAGTGTTGGAAGCATTAAAATCACAGTTGTGATTTTTGGAAAACCTATACCCCTATTTGACCAACTTGGTTCTTGAGGAAGGAAAGTTATTTTCTTAAATCCAAGTCCATATTTGGATTCTACATAAAAAATCATGTGGGAGTGAACCAAGAAAAGATGTTTAGGGTTAAGGAAACAAAGCTCTAAAATTAGAGAATAAAGATTAGAGCTTTAAAGGCTAAGGAATTGCTTGAGTTTTGCTATTGATTTTTATATGGTTTGGTTGGTAATCTTACTACCCTTTTTATGGATTGTGATATTAGGGTTTGATATTTGTGCAGGAGAGGAAGAGAATCAAAGAATTAAAAAGCTTTTGGATCAAGGTAGTAAGATTTAATTAACTTTAATGTTAATTGTTGCAATGATTGCTATGCAATTTCATGTGCTATTATGTGATTAAGCTAAATGATGATAAAGATGATAATTATGTAGCTATACTCCTTACTTTATGTGCCTTGGCTATTACATGTTAGAGTGCTACATGTATGAGGTAAAGTAGTTCCCTATTAATAGCAAAAGGTTGGAATGCTTGTAATTATTACATGTTGATGTTGCGATTAATTATTCTTGCTACTGGGATTTTATTGAAATCTCACCCTCCCAAAATAATCCAAAATTTTATGGCATGAATCTTCCAAAGGGAAGCTGTAAATTCAAGAGTAAATGTGGTGGTGAATCATAAGAAACACTTAAATTTTGGTTAAGTATCAATATTGTGATGCTGTAACCCTAAGGAAGCTGTTGGCTTGGAGCAGCATTCTGATTAAGCTCCTAAACAAATTTTACCACCAAATTTTGGCATGCTTAAAGATCACGTCTCGAACTTCAATTTGATAAGTAGCACATTAAAAATGGAAAATTTTACGATTTCTGGTGAATTTTCAAAATTGAGGTTCAAAATCTGAAAAAAGGATTTTTACCAAAATGATAGTGTTGACTTCCACAAAAACCTGACACTTTCTCACATGGAATTAGTTTACAAAATTATTTTTTCTTGAAAGAGCATTCAGAGAGATTTTCATAGAATTTTGAACCATCCCATTTTGATTTTGTTAGATTAAGTTATGATTTTTCAAAGTTGGACTAGAAATCTAGAACTTACCAAATGAACAGTGATTTTCTGAAAAGTAGCGTCTTCAACGTGATTTTTAAGCCCAAGACCATCCAATGTGGTCTAAAATGGTTATAATTAAAATCTAAGTCGCTCTAGTAGTAAGGTGTAGCAACTTTCAAATGAGTTTATTTCATCTTATATTCAAGATTTTCCTAACTTCATGGGTCTTTTTCAGGAATATCTTTTTGAATCGGAAAAAAAAAAGTTTAAAGAAGAAGAAAGAAGAAAGATGGAAAAAAAGTATATTACATTTTTACAAATCTAAGCTATGACAACAAAATAAAGTTAAATAAAGTATTCTTGGTGGTAGAAGGTTAGGATCTAAACTTTTTTGTTAAGATTAGACTATTTAACTCGTGTTACTTTTATTCTTGACACTCATTTTTACCACATTTCCATTCCATTTCGCCTTTCCATCACTACAACCCTAAAAGCTCTCTTGATTTTTAACATGAATGATGAATAGTAGTAGAGATTTTAGAGTTCTTACAAGCTTATGGTAGGATGTTTGCTATTTGCATTTCGATTGAAAAGAACCTCAATGAGAGAAGAGTAAACTAAAACACTTACATCTCTCGAGCGAATCTTTGTTGTTCATGCACTTAGAGTCAATTGCACTTTGTATCTAATAACTTGGCATTATTCATGTTATCATTTTTGTTTTCCTAAGGGTGTTGATTAGTTCTTAAGATCACTTTTGAACATGGTGGTTTCCTTGATTGTGCCTGTACGTTCTTTGGAATGATTTAAGTCTTTGTCCAGGAGTACATAGGTTCAAGTGCGTGGAGTGATAGAACCCTATCTTTATATGGTTTTCTCAGGTATTTTCTCATGTTTTGCAACACTTTTACCCTCATTATGCATGCATTTATAGCCATTTGATTACATTGATTCATTCATTGCATTTTGCTTTGATTTGTAATCAGTTAGTCTTTACAAAGCTCTTTGTTGTGATTTTTCAGGCAATTGGAGAAGGACCTAAGACCCAAGATGGGGTGTTGATGGAGCCATAAAGTTATAAGGGCCAAAATGCAAGATTTGGGGTGTTCTACCTCCCCATGTCATGAGGTGGACTGCTGAAGTCACAACCTGGATGCCTTTTAATGGAACTAGGCGTTTTGGAGCTAAATCAAGACTAGATGCTCTCTATCTCCTCAGGTTACGACACAGGATTCTAAAGTCACAACCTGGGCCCCCAATGTAACATCCTAATTTTTGGGTCTAGAAGTACTAGAAATAGCTTGAATTGGATAGGCTACCATGTAAAGATGAGAAAGGAAGTTAAAGCAGTTTCAGGGACTAAACTACAAAGTAAAAGTTTTAAGGGGCTAAGGTGTAATCAAAGTTAGAAGCTCCAGTAAGGTCTTGAAGGCCAGAAAGAGAAAAGAGGCTAGATACAGACCAAAGATTAAGTTAGAAGCTTCAAAGAGATGGTTTTATGAGGTTGAGCCTAAGCAGGGGTAAAACTATAAATTCAGAAAGTCATACCCAACAGGGGTAAAAATAGAAAGTACATAGAAAATTCTAATAAAATTCTAGAAAATGGAAAATAATATTCTAAGGCTCTTTTGTGAAGAGAGATGATGAAAATACCCCTGAGATAACTTAAAAGGAATTTATAAGTTTATGGCTCAGTTTGAGATGTAGAGGTAGATTTAATTGTTTGAGTCATAAGAAAACCTCAGAAAATTATGGCAAAATGGGATGTATGATCTAAGAGACTGTAAAAAATTATAAAATTAGTCTCATCCCCAAAAGACTAGTAAAATGGCTTTAAGAATACTTAAAAGCCAGTTGTGCCGAAAAAGGATATTTTAAGGAATGATTTTTAAGTGGGCCTACAGGTTGAGTTATGGCCTGAGAAAATTCACAGATTTTCTCTAAAATATGAGGAATTTTATGATATTTTTGGATGAATTTTTAGAGCCCTGGATTGAATAAAATGCTCCAGTCAAATATTAAATAATTTTTGTCCCCTAAATAGGAGACAAAACCAAAGAAAATATCTAAGGGCCATCATGATGGTGCTAAGTCACTAAGCGTAATCATGACACCTATGAGTCATCATGCTGAGTCGCCTAGCATAATCATGACATTTACGAGTCATCATGCTGAGTCACCAAATGCAATCATGACACCTACAAGTCATCATGCTGAGTCAGCAGAAGATATTTTTGAACAATATAGAAATCAAAACGTAGTATAGGAATATTTTAGACAGTCATTTGTCTACCCATTATAGTACTGCGTGACTCAGTAAGGTTAAGTAGCTTGTCAATAGAGCTACTTATTTTCATCTATGCTCCTCTAAGATGGCTCCATATATGTACCTTTTATTGGTCAGAATTTTAAGAAGTTGTCCCGATGGTACAGGGTAAGTCAGAACCCGAAAAGTATCCGATACTGCGCAAGATTGGCTTGATAGGTGGAGAAATAATTAAGGAAATATTTTTGCATGAATTTTCCATTTATTTCCTCCCTATTTTAATGCCAAGTTGATGAATGGGTATAAAAGGAATTGTTCAAGTTGTTAAAAGAATCTAGAGGGAACTAGAAATCTCTAGAAGCATCTATAAGCTTCTTGAAGTCATGACTCGCCAAGACACTTGTCATCTTCTTAGGCTATATTGCTTAAGATGTGTACACTTGGAAAGGTGGTTGACTGGATGTAACACCTTACGTTTACGACCTTATGTTGTGCCAAGTTAAGACATTCGGAAGCGCAATCTAAGGTTATCGGGTTGAAAAACCTGAATTTGAAAATTTCTTTTCCCGCGTTACTATTCACCGTAACCTTAAACTTGGCATAACTTTGAAAAATCATAACTAATTCTAGAAAAATCGAAACGAGGTCGTTCCAAGTCTCACTCGAAGCTCTTAACATCATCTATCAAGGAAAAATGACCTCAGGTTCCGCTTTAATCAGAAACGCATTCGTTTTCAATTTCGAAAAGTACTGTTCATTTGGTCATTTTTCTATTTTCCAGGATTTTTGCCTAACTTCAGAAAGGCATAACTTCTTACACAAAACTCCGATTGGGACGCTTTACCACTCATTTTAAAGGGAAAAATAAGATCTATTTGCATACCAAATTTCAGGGAAAAAGTCAACCATTTGACCAGGGTCTTCGTTGGTCAAAGTTTGGTCAAATCTAGACCATTTTTATCCCCTTTTTTCACTAATTTTGACAGCATTTCGTTTTTCACTATAATCATACCATAATCACTTATAAAGCTACTCTATCATTAATATACATTCCAAAAAGGGTATCATATCATGTATTTATGAACATAGTATGCTTACATGGCTTGAAAGAGAAAGGTTCAAAACCGTATAATACATTACATAATTCATAACTTCTTCAAGCCATGACTATTTCCTTTCCTTTCTCCTTAGCAGTAGTGGCACCTAGGATATCATGTTATAGGAGGAATGAGATTTCATAGAAATCCCAGTAGCATTGAACATACAACCATCAAGTCAACATGCATAAGATGTCATGCTACATGCAATAAGATAACATTTCTAGTCTTTATGCCATGCTATAATCATTCTGTATCCATGTCATCATATCATGGAGCATATAATCATTCTGGTCAAAACTCAATCATGCAAGAGCCAAGGCATACATTGCAAGGAGTTCACATCATCTGTACATAACATTCTCATGGCACATAAACACACATAGCAGATACATCAAATGCAGATCAACAAAATAATTGCAGTTCACGCTACCTCAATTCCTTGCTTAACGTTTCCTCCTTGATCCCTTGCTGGAGATCCTCCTAGGTTTCCAGAAGAGTTGCCTATCAACCATACAGTAAGGGTATGGTAAATTCCATATCCAGTATACCATTCTTTCTCAATATAATGCTACCCTTGTGTCCTTCAATTATAATTTCTGTATACCTTTGACCTTGGTTTGACCAAGCCTTAACCCTCAATTAAGGTCTTGGAATTCTTCCTTAATCCATGATTAATCATGCTTCCTTGGTTAATCACTAACCCTTAGTCCTTAATCCAATATTTAATTAAGGTCCTCAAGTCACATAGTCATAATCCTTTAAGATTAAATCACTAATCCCTTTTGGATTAACCATTAATCATTCTCTAATCAACATGATTAACCATTATTCATTCTTAATTAACATGATTAATCATTTTCTAATCAATATGATTAATCATTAATCATTCTCTAATCAATATGATTAAGCTTTAATCAATACTTAATCAACATGATTAACCATAATTAATCATCCTTCAATTATCATAACTAATCACTAATTAATTAGGGTAGCTAACCTTAATCACTTACTAATCCTTAATCAAATAACATAATTAATCTTAGCTATCACTAAACCATAATTAATCAAGGTAATTAATCCTAATCTTCCTCAAATAAATAATCAACTAAAAATAATTAACACTTAGGGAGATAAACATACCTTAATTAGCGCTTAATCGGCGATTAGAGGTGATTAAGCTTGCTGTCTCTCTTTCTCTCTCTTCTTTCTTCCTTTCTCTCTCCTAGAACTCAAGAACACAAAATTCTCTCCCAACAAACACCTCTTGGCCGAATTCTTCATGAAAGGGGGGGTATTTATAGGCCTTGATATTTCAAAATGCCGAAAATGCCCTTCGGGAAAAAGATGCGATCTCGGCCGTCCATTTTTTTCTACTTTACACGTGGACAAATCTTAGGGCACTCACCATAAGAAAGTGACACATGTAGGGACACCTAATCACCATGTGATTTTCATGTGGAAAATAAATATTATTTTATTATTTTGTCTCTTATTTCCCTTTATGCCCTTGAACAATTTGGAAAATTCCAACTTTGTCCTCTCCTTCTAATTTTGGCCGAATTATTGCTCTTAATATTGGAAAAAATATGACTCATCCAATAATCAGTGCAATCCACTGATTATTTGTGTATTTCCGGCCGATTTTCCAACAATCCTGTCCAATTTACTGTCACAAAATTCCGATTTCAACACCTCATTAAATTCCCCTCATTCCAAGGGTAATCCATGATTTTTCTCAAGTTCTATCTCCCTCTATAATTTTCTAAATTTTATTCTGTCAAAAATCACTATTCTACCGATAATAATTCGGTAATAAATATCCTTTAAGCTAACCTCTGTACATCCAAAGGTGGGAAATAATTTTATAAATTAGGATAATATGTCACATAATTTATCCATATTTTTCCTTGAATTTTTGAGGCCTCTATATATTTTAAATAATGGAAATTGGCTAATTTTCCTTAATTAACCAAAAATTCCAATAATTACAATAATTTCCTGATAAATTATTTTTAATCTCATATTCATCTTCTAAGCCTCAAACATTATTCTGTACCCTCCTTTCTATTTTTCATAATTTTCTGGGAATTTTTCAGGAAATTTGGACATTATTTCCAATACTGCCCTTTCTTAACTGATCTTTTCAGAAATGACCGTTATGTCCCTATCCTGATTTTTCCTCATAGCCTGGATCCTCTACCAGTCTACTATACTATTGGCCTTAGTCAGTCACAAATCATTCATCAGTTAGAATAAAATTATCAGGGTGTGACATTTCTTCCCCCCTAAAAATAAATTTCGTCCTCGAAATTTTAACACATACCTTATGTGAAGAGCTCTGGATACTTGCTCCTCATCTCGTCCTCCTTTTCCCACGTGGCCTCTTCTTGATTTAGATCTTTCCAAATCACTTTGACCAAAGGGATTCCTTTGTTCCTCAGCTGCTTGACTTTCCGATCCACTATGCGTTCTGGTCTTACTTCAAATGTCAGATTGTTCTTTAGCTCAATCTGATCATATTCTAGCACATGTTCTGGATCCGGATTGTACTTCTTCAACTGGGAAACATGGAAGACGTTGTGCAACTGACTTAAGTTCGGGGGTAAGGCCAGTCGATAGGCTACAGGTCCTACCTTTGAGAGTATTTGGAATGGTCCCACATATTTAGGCGTCAGCTTTCTCGCCTTAATAGATCGTCCTACTCCGGTAGTTGGAGATACCTTCAGGAAGACATGGTCTCCAACCTCGAACTCTAACGGCTTTCTCCTACTGTCGGCGTAGCTCTTCTGTCTGCTTTGAGCCGTGAGTACCTCTGTTTGATCTGTTTAATCTGTTCAGAGGTACGATCTACTATATCTGGACCCCAAATTTTTCTCTCTCCGAGTTCTGCCCAACAAAGCGGGGATCTGCACTTTCTCCCGTACAATGCCTCGTATGGTGCCATCTGGATACTGGAATGGTAACTGTTGTTGTACGCGAATTCTGCCAAAGGCAGATATTCATCCCAGCTTCCTTTGAAATCCAAAACGCACGCTCTCAGCATATCTTCTAGTGTCTGTATCGTTCGTTCTGTTTGTCCGTCCGTTTGCGGATGATAAGCTGTACTGAAACTCAGTACCGTGCCCATGGCTTCTTGCACTGCTTTCCAGAATCTCGACATGAATCTTGGATCCCTATCAGACACAATGTACTCTGGAACCCCATGTAATCTTACGATCTCTTTAATGTATAACCTCGCTAACTTCTCTGGCGAATATTTAACATTAATCGCCAAGAAATGGGCCGACTTCGTCAGTCTATCAACTATGACCCATATTGCATCGTATCCTGACGACGTACGAGGTAGTCCTACTATGAAGTCCATAGAGATACTGTCCCACTTCCATTCAGGAATACTAAGGGGTTGTAAAAATCCTGACGGCTTCTGGTGTTCCGTCTTCACCTTTTGGCATGTAAGGCACTTTGTCACATACTCAGTGACATCTCGTTTCATACCAGGCCACCAAAACAATGACTTGATGTCTTGATACATCTTGGTCATTCCTGGATGAATCGTATATTTGCTTTTATGTGCCTCATCTAGGATTTGCTTCCTGAGATCATCTACAGGAGGAACATACGATCTTCCTCTGAATTCTATTACTCCCTCTGTTGAGATCTCAAAGTCTTTTGTCTCATTGTTCAAGACTTTAGCTCGAAGGGTCTTTGCTAACGGATCTCCTCTTTGAGCTTCTTTGATTTGTCTTATCACATCAACAGTTGTTCTCTGTACTAATGGCTCATTAGCCACATCATCTGCTGTTAACTGCATGTGATAAATAGGACCCCAATCTCTTATATCTTCTAACAGATCACCCTCTTTGATCATGAGGGTAGCTACTTGCACCACTTTTCTGCTCAAAGCATCAGCCACTACATTGGCTTTTCCCGGATGATACTTGATCTGATAGTCATAATCTTTCAACAACTCCATCCATCTCCTCTGTCTCATGTTAAGTTCTTTCTGGTCTTGCAGGTACTTGAGACTCTTGTGATCACAGAACAATTCTATAGTTGCCCCATACAAATAATGCCTCCATATCTTCAAGGCATACACTATCGCTGCAAGCTCTAGGTCATGAGTGGGGTAATTTTCTTCGTGAGGTTTTAATTGGCGCGAGGCGTAGGCAACAACTCTTCCCTGCTGCATCAGTACACATCCCAATCCCTGTTTGCTAGCATCTGTGTACACTACATATGGTAGTGTTGGATCGGGGATAACTAGTACTGGGGTAGAGGTTAGCCTTCGCTTCAGCTCTTGAAAACTTGCCTCACATTTCTCGTCCCACAAGAACTGCTGGTTCTTCCTGGTTAGCTTTGTCAGCGCTTGGGCAATTCTAGAAAAGTCCTGGATAAATCTCCTATAGTAACCTGCCAGCCCTAAGAAACTTCGTATCTCTGTTACTGTCTTAGGCTGCTCCCAGTTTAGTACTGATTCAATTTTACTGGGATCTACGGCCACACCTTCATGGTTAATCACATGGCCTAGGAATTTAACTTCCTTTAACCAAAACTCACATTTACTGAGCTTGGCGTAGAGTTGTTTCTCCTTCAGTGTACTCAGCACAATTCTCAAGTGCTGCTCATGCTCTTCTTGAGTTTTGGAGTACACTAGTATGTCATCAATAAAAACTACTACAAACAGATCTAAGTATGGTCTAAAAATCCGGTTCATGTAGTCCATGAAAATAGCAGGTGCATTTGTCAATCCAAACGGCATCACTAAGAACTCATAGTGTCCGTATCGGGTCCTAAATGCAGTCTTCGAAACATCTTCTGTCTTTATCCGCAGCTGATGATATCCCGATCGTAGATCGATCTTGGAAAACACCGTTGCTCCTGCCAGTTGGTCTAACAGATCATCAATTCGCGGCAGAGGGTATTTATTCTTTATCGTCACCTTGTTTAGCTCTCGATAGTCAATGCATAGCCTTAGACTACCGTCTTTCTTTTTCACAAAGAGTACTGGAGCACCCCAGGGAGATACACTTGGTCTTATAAAACCCTTCTCCAACAGCTCCTCAATTTGTCTCTTTAGCTCAACCATTTCGTTGGGAGCCATTCGATATGGAGCTTTGGATATTGGTTTTGTCCCTGGTACAAGATCAATTGTGAACTCCACTTCTCGCTCTGGCGGAAGTCCACTGATCTCTGTTGGAAATACCTCTGGGAAGTCTTTCACTATCGGTATTTCTTCAATTCCTTCTTCTGCCTCTGCTCGAATTGAGAAGAATACAATATATCCTTGACATCCGTGCCGTAAGCATCTACTCGCTTCGGCTTCAGTTATAAAATTTAGACTTACTTCTTTTCTAGGGATTTCTTCCTTAGAGGGTAATACTAACGTTTTCTTACCACAATCTAGAAGTATGTTATTGGCAGATAACCAATTCAAACCAATTATCACCTCAATGTCACGAAAAGGCATGCATATCAAGTCAATGATAGTGCAACAATGCTGATAACAGACCACACAATTCAGGCATGCTTTAGAAGTCACAACTTTAGGACTAGTGGGAGTAGAAACAACAATATCATATGGCAAGGTATCAACAGTCAAACCCAATCGCCCAACACAATCATGTGATATAAAGGAATGGCTAGCACCTGAGTCAAACATGGCATACACAAGGCAATCATTAACAGTGATCGTACCTTGGATCATGTCAGGTGACTTACGGGCCTCTTCCTGTGTAAGGGCAAACACCCTGCCTTGGGTCTGCTGTCTCGTCCCTTCTGCCCCTTGTGGACATTCCTTTGAAAAGTGTCCTGGTCTCCCACATCTATAGCACACGTTCTGGCCAAATAAACATGGCCTGTCGCCATGATTCTTGCCACACTTCTCACATTCCTTGGCCCTTCGTGTGATATCAAACCCTTCAGGTCGTCTGCCTCCTCTTCTCATCTTTCTGCCAAAGCCAGGCCTCTTCCTCTTTTTGTTAACATAAGAGGTTCCTTCTTGATTCGGCCTCGATGGGGGTCTCTCAGCTTTCAAAGCTATCGGCATCATTCCTCGATGATTTTGACTTGCTTCAGTAATGCGGCAGACTTCTACTGCCTTGTTAAAACTCTCGATCTGCTGAGGCGCCACGACCTCTCTTATGTTGGCTTTAATCCTCTGACCAGCTTCTCCGTATTCCACCGTTCGTCATTGAGACGTTTTAAATAAGCAGAATAACGGGACAGCCGAATGTGCTTTGCTAAGTAGTCATCAAAAGTTTCATTATTCCCCTGCTGCAACACTAGGAATTCAGCTTCCATTTTATCCTGTGCTGATCGGGGAAAGTACTTCTGATAGAATCTTTCTTTGAACACCTCCCATGTTATTGGGGTGTTGTTGGCTTGCAGTACCAACTCAGTGTTGTTCCACCACTGATCTGCTTCTTTCTCTAGCTTATAAATTGCCATCTGAGCTTTAATCTCAGATGAGCATCCCATTACCCGAAAGATCTTCTCCAGTCGGGTAATCCAATCTTCAGCTACTTGTGGTTCCAATGAACCCTTGAACTCTGGTGGATTATGCTTGCAAAATTTCGTAATCCACTGCTGAATATCTTCTTGATTTTCAGCCACTCCTGCTTGCTCTTCAGGTACTTGCTGTTGGACTTGTGGGGTCGCTTCAGCTTGCATTTGCTCAGGTTGTCGTAACTGAGCAATCGCTGCTGCTACCGCTGCTGCTATAACGGCGTCTCTCTCTTCTTGCTGCCGTAACTGTGCCTCTTGTAGTTGCTGTACGACTCGTTGTTGCTCATCCAGCCTATTCATTACTTGCTGGATAGGATCTCTATGTGGTTCCTCAGGAGTGTTTCTTGCTCCTCTCCGTGTTCTCACCATTTCGCTTGTTCTTTAATTAACTATGGGAGAATAAAGGAACTCTTTAATCATTTATCATATAAACATACCCTTCTTATTTATATAACAAACATTTGTACATCAACACAAGGGTTACACAGAGTTTTTAGCAGTTAGCCTAACTTATATACAGTCCAAAACTATTTACACTATATACATCATCAGTCTAGCATTGACCATGACCAGCTCATGGAAAAGTAGCCCATACAAAGGTCTCTATGGCGTCGACCATCTCCAGGAAAGTGCATCTGGTTAGGCGATTACATATCTCATTGATTCCTTCATTCCATTTCCATGTCTTGGGGATTACATGGAACAGGGCTAGGATCCAATCTTCATTTCCCAAGGTATGATCCTCTCTAGTCACCCAATAATAAAGGCTCTTAATGTCCTCTAAGAACCTTAAGTATACATCAGCTTCCTGGTGCTCATATGGCTTAATGAAACGGCTTCTAAACTGGAATTCTTGAACTAGCTGAGGGAGGCATTGGAACTCTTTCTTAATTTCAGGTATAGGGATTTTACTTGGACCTGCTTCATCCTTAGTAGGCATCTTAACAACTGGAGCTATATTATTAGAGGCAACAGTGGCAATGTCTTTCTCTAGAGCCTTCCCCTTGAAACCGAAGTAATCTACCTGAGTAGCTGGGGATTTAGTGCTAAGCTCTCCATACCTCTCAATGTCCTCGTACCACCATGTCTCATCATACCACCATGGATATCGCTCACCGGGCATGACCTTGCTGATGGTCTCTCCGGATTTTCCACTTCCACTACAAACAGCCATTACCTGAGCTTTTCTGTAATCCTAATGACCAAATGAACTCATTAATAAGCACTATCACATGCTTTCCTTAAAATGCAGAGCATACAAAATATCAAAATTTGTTCTGTGTGCCAGAACCATGTGCTCTGATACCATAAATGTAACACCTTACGTTTACGACCTTATGTTGTGCCAAGTTAAGACATTCGGAAGCGCAATCTAAGGTTACCGGGTTGAAAAACCTGAATTTGAAAATTTCTTTTCCCGCATTACTATTCACCGTAACCTTAAACTTGGCATAACTTTGAAAAATCATAACTAATTCTAGAAAAATCGAAACGAGGTCGTTCCAAGTCTCACTCGAAGCTCTTAACATCATCTATCAAGGAAAAATGACCTCAGGTTCCGCTTTAATCAGAAACGCATTCGTTTTCAATTTCGAAAAGTACTGTTCATTTGGTCATTTTTCTATTTTCCAGGATTTTTGCCTAACTTCGGAAAGGCATAACTTCTTACACAAGCTCCGATTGGGACGCTTTACCACTCATTTTAAAGGGAAAAATAAGATCTATTTGCATACCAAATTTCAGGGAAAAAGTCAACCATTTGACCAGGGTCTTCGTTGGTCAAAGTTTGGTCAAATCTAGACCATTTTTATCCCCTTTTTCACTAATTTTGACAGCATTTCGTTTTTCACTATAATCATACCATAATCACTTATAAAGCTACTCTATCATTAATATACATTCCAAAAAGGGTATCATATCATGTATTTATGAACATAGTATGCTTACATGGCTTGAAAGAGAAAGGTTCAAAACCGTATAATACATTACATAATTCATAACTTCTTCAAGCCATGACTATTTCCTTTCCTTTCTCCTTAGCAGTAGTGGCACCTAGGATATCATGTTATAGGAGGAATGAGATTTCATAGAAATCCCAGTAGCATTGAACATACAACCATCAAGTCAACATGCATAAGATGTCATGCTACATGCATAAGATAACATTTCTAGTCTTTATGCCATGCTATAATCATTCTGTATCCATGTCATCATATCATGGAGCATATAATCATTCTGGTCAAAACTCAATCATGCAAGAGCCAAGGCATACATTGCAAGGAGTTCACATCATCTGTACATAACATTCTCATGGCACATAAACACACATAGCAGATACACTCAAATGCAGATCAACAAAATAATTGCAGTTCACGCTACCTCAATTCCTTGCTTAACGTTTCCTCCTTGATCCCTTGCTGGAGATCCTCCTAGGTTTCCAGAAGAGTTGCCTATCAACCATACAGTAAGGGTATGGTAAATTCCATATCCAGTATACCATTCTTCTCAATATAATGCTACCCTTGTATCTTTCAATTTATAATTTCTGTATACCTTTCCTAAACCTTTGACCTTGGTTTGACCAAGCCTTAATCCTCAATTAAGGTCTTGGAATTCTTCCTTAACCCATGATTAATCATGCTTCCTTGGTTAATCACTAACCCTTAGTCCTTAATCCAATACTTAATTAAGGTCCTCAAGTCACATAGTCATAATCCTTTAAGATTAAATCACTAATCCCTTTTGGATTAACCATTAATCATTCTCTAATCAACATGATTAACCATTATTCATTCCTTAATAACATGATTAATCATTTTCTAATCATATGATAATCATAATCATCTCTAATCAAATGATTAACCATTATCATCCTTATTAACATGATTAATCATTTCTAATCAATATGATTAATCATTAATCATTCTCTAATCAATATGATTAAGCTTTAATCAAAATTACAACATGATTACCCTAATTAATCATCCTTCAATTATCATAACTAATCACTAATTAATAGGGTAGCTAACCTTAATCACTTACTAATCCTTAATCAAATAACATAATTAATCTTAGCTATCACTAAACCATAATAATCAAGGTAATTAATCCTAATCTTCCTCAAATAAATAATCAACTAAAAATAATTAACACTTAGGGAGATAAACATACCTTAATTAGCGCTTAATCGGCGATTAGAGGTGATTAAGCTTGCTGTCTCTCTTTCTCTCTCTTCTTTCTTCCTTTCTCTCTCCTAGAACTCAAGAACACAAAATTCTCTCCCAACAAACACCTCTTGGCCGAATTCTTCATGAAAGGGGGGGTATTTATAGGCCTTGATATTTCAAAATGCCGAAAATGCCCTTCGGGAAAAAGATGCGATCTCGGCCGTCCATTTTTTTCTACTTTACACGTGGACAAATCTTAGGGCACTCACCATAAGAAAGTGACACATGTAGGGACACCTAATCACCATGTGATTTTCATGTGGAAAATAAATATTATTTATTATTTTGTCTCTTATTTCCCTTTATGCCCTTGAACAATTTGGAAAATTCCAACTTTGTCCTCTCCTTCTATTTTGGCCGAATTATTGCTCTTAATATTGGAAAAAATATGACTCATCCAATAATCAGTGCAATCCACTGATTATTTGTGTATTTCCGGTCCGATTTTCCAACAATCCTGTCCAATTTACTGTCACAAAATTCCGATTTCAACACCTCATTAAATTCCCCTCATTCCAAGGGTAATCCATGATTTTTCTCAAGTTCTATCTCCCTCTATAATTTTCTAAATTTTATTCTGTCAAAAAATCACTATTCTACCGATAATAATTCGGTAATAAATATCCTTTAAGCTAACCTTGTACATCCAAAGGTGGGAAATAATTTTATAAATTAGGATAATATGTCACATAATTTATCCATATTTTTCCTTGAATTTTTGAGGCCTCTATATATTTTAAATAATGGAAATTGGCTAATTTTCCTTAATTAGCCAAAAATTCCAATAATTACATATAATTTCCTGATAAATTATTTTTAATCTCATATTCATCTTCTAAGCCTCAAACATTATTCTGTACCCTCCTTTCTATTTTTCATAATTTTCTGGGAATTTTCAGGAAATTTGGACATTATTTCCAAATACTGCCCTTTCTTAACTGATCTTTTCAGAAATGACCGTTATGTCCCATCCTGATTTTTCCCATAGCCTGGATCCTCTACCAGTCTACTATACTACTTGGCCTTAGTCAGTCACAAATCATTCATCAGTTAGAATAAAATTATCAGGGTGGTGACAGTAACCCGATTAAATATATTAATAATATTCTGGGAAAAGGAGAAAGAAACTTGAACACCCAGATGACAGATGTGAGTCAACATGCGAGTTACCAAAATGCAATCATGACACCTATGAG
>NW_021635031.1:0-39932 GCF_004799145.2 Neltuma alba | reverse complement strand
ATGGTCCTAATGAATTGTGTTATCATTATGGTTATGTTTAGGACCTTTGAAACATCCACGAGGATGTTTAGTATGTTGACTGTAACACCTTACGTTTACGACCTTATATTGTGCCAAGTTAAGACACTTCGGAAGCGCAAACTAAGGTTACCGGTGTTGAAAAACCTGAATTTGAAAATTTCTTTTCCCGCATTACTATTCACCGTAACCTTAAACTTGGCATAACTTTGAAAAATCATAACTAATTTAGAAAAATCGAAACGAGGTTGTTCCAAGTCTCACTCGAAGCTCTCAACATCATCTATCAAGGAAAAATGACTCAGGTTCCGCTTTAATCAGAAACGCATTCGTTTTCATTTCGAGAAGTACTGTTCATTTGGTCATTTTTCTATTTTCCAGGATTTTTGCCTAACTTCGGAAAGGCATAACTTCTTACACAGAGCTCCGATTGTGACGCTTTACCACTTATTTTAAAGGGAAAATAAGATCTATTCGCATACCAAATTTCAGGGAAAAGTCAACCATTTGACCAGGGTCTTCGTTGGTCAAAGTTTGGTCAAATCTAGACCATTTTTATCCCCTTTTTCACTAATTTTGACAGCATTTCGTTTTTCACTATACTCATACCATAATCACTTATAAAGCTACTCTATCATTAATATACATTCCAAAAAGGGTATCATATCATGTATTTATGAACATAGTATGCTTACATGGCTTGAAAGAGAAAGGTTCAAAACCGTATAATACATTACATAATTCATAACTTCTTCAAGCCATGACTTTTCCTTTCCTTCTCCTTAGCAGTAGTGGCACCTAGGATATCATGTATATAGGAGGAATGAGATTTCATAGAAATCCCAGTAGCATTGAACATACAACCATCAAGTCAACATGCATAAATGTCATGCTACATGCAGTAAATAACATTTCTAGTCTTTATGCCATGCCATAATCATTCTGTATCCATGTCATCATATCATGG
Source organism: Neltuma alba (assembly GCF_004799145.2). Classification (NCBI taxonomy): domain Eukaryota; kingdom Viridiplantae; phylum Streptophyta; class Magnoliopsida; order Fabales; family Fabaceae; genus Neltuma; species Neltuma alba. The sequence continues at coordinate 38,947 of NW_021635031.1, read as the reverse complement.
AGCATATAATCATTCTGGTCAAAACTCAATCATGCAAGAGCCAAGGCATACATTGCAAGGAGTTCACATCATCTGTACATAACATTCTCATGGCACATAAACACACATAGCAGATACACCAAATGCAGATCAACAAAATAATTGCAGTTCACGCTACCTCAATTCCTCCTTGCTTAACGTTTCCTCCTTGATCCCTTGCTGGAGATCCTCCTAGGTTTCCAGAAGAATTGCCTATCAACCATACAGTAAGGGTATGGTAAATTCCATATCCAGTATACCATTCTTTCTCAATATAATGCTTACCCTTGTATCTTTCATTTATAATTTCTGTATACCTTTCCTAAACCTTGACCTTGGTTTGACCAAGCCTTAATCCTCAAGTAAGGTCTTGGAATTCTTCCTTAACCCATGATTAATCATGCTTCCTTGGTTAATCACTAACCCTTAGTCCTTAATCCAATATTTAATTAAGGTCCTCAAGTCACATAGTCATAATCCTTTAAGATTAAATCACTAATCCCGTTTTGGATTAACCATTAATCATCCTCTAATCAACATGATTAACTTATTCATTCTTAATTAACATGATTATCATTTTCTAATCAATATGATTAATCATTAATCATTCTCTAATCAATATGATTAACCATTATTCATTCCTTAATTAACATGATTAATCATTTTCTAATCAATATGATTAATCATTAATCATTCTCTAATCAATATGATTAAGCTTTAATCAATACTTAATCAACATGATTACCCATAATTAATCATCCTTCAATTATCATAACTAATCACTAATTAATTAGGGTAGCTAACCTTAATCACTTACTAATCCTTAATCAAATAACATAATTAACCTTAGCTATCACTAAACCATAATTAATCAAGGTAATTAATCCTAATCTTCCTCAAATAAATAATCAACTAAAAATAATTAACACTTAGGGAGATAAACATACCTTAATTAGCGCTTAATCGGCGATTAGAGGTGATTAAGCTTGCTGTCTCTCTTCTCTCTCTCTTCTTCTCTTCTTCCTTTCTCTCTCCTAGAACTCAAGAACACAAAATTCTCTCCCAACAAACACCTCTTGGCCGAATTCTTCATGAAAGGGGGGGTATTTATAGGCCTTGATATTTCAAATGCCGAAAATGCCCTTCGGGAAAAAGATGCGATCTCGGCCGTTCATTTTTTTCTACTTTACACGTGGACAAATCTTAGGGCACTCACCATAAGAAAGTGACACATGTAGGGACACCTAATCACCATGTGATTTTCATGTGGAAAAAAAATATTATTTTATTATTTTGTCTCTTATTTCCCTTTATGCCCTTGAACAATTTGGAAAATTCCAACTTTGTCCTCTCCTTCTAATTTTGGTCGAATTATTGCTCTTAATATTGGAAAAAATATGACTCATCCAATAATCAGTGCAATCCACTGATTATTTGTGCATTTCCAGCCCGATTTTCCAGCAATCCTGTCCAATTTACTGTCACAAAATTCCGATTTCAACACCTCATTAAATTCCCCTCATTCCAAGGGTAATCCATGATTTTTCTCAAGTTCTATCTCCCTCTATAATTTTCTAAATTTATTCTGTCAAAAATCACTATTCTACCGATAATAATTCGGTAATAAATATCCTTTAAGCTAACCTTTGTACATCCAAAGGTGGGAAATAATTTTATAAATTAGGATAATATGTCACATAATTTATCCATATTTTTCCTTGAATTTTTGAGGCCTCTATATATTTTAAATAATGGAAATTGGCTAATTTTCCTTAATTAGCCAAAATTCCAATAATTACATATAATTTCCTGACAAATTATTTTTAATCTCATATTCATCTTCTAAGCCTCAAACATTATTCTGTACCCTCCTTTCTATTTTTCATAATTTTCTGGGAATTTTTCAGGAAATTTGGACATTATTTCCAATACTGCCCTTTCTTAACTGATCTTTTTCAGAAATGACCGTTATGTCCCTATCCTGATTTTTCCTCATAGCCTGGATCCTCTACCAGTCTACTATACTACTTGGCCTTAGTCAGTCACAAATCATTCATCAGTTAGAATAAAATTATCAGGGTGTGACATTTCTTCCCCCCTTAAAAATAAATTTCGTCCTCGAAATTTTAACACATACCTTATGTGAAGAGCTCTGGATACTTGCTCTCATCTCGTCCTCCTTTTCCCACGTGGCCTCTTCTTGATTTAGATCTTTCCAAATCACTTTGACCAAAGGATTCCTTTGTTCCTCAGCTGCTTGACTTTCCGATCCACTATGCGTTCTGGTCTTACTTCAATGTCAGATTGTTCTTTAGCTCAATCTGATCATATTCTAGCACATGTTCTGGATCCGGATTGTACTTCTTCAACTGGGAAACATGGAAGACGTTGTGCAACTGACTTAAGTTCGGGGGTAAGGCCAGTCGATAGGCTACAGGTCCTACCTTTGAGAGTATTTGGAATGGTCCCACATATTTAAGCGTCAGCTTTCTCGCCTTAATAGATCGTCCTACTCCGGTAGTTGGAGATACCTTCAGGAATACATGGTCTCCAACCTCGAACTCTAACGGCTTTCTTCTCCTACTGTCGGCGTAGCTCTTCTGTCTGCTTTGAGCCGTGAGTAGCCTCTGTTTGATCTGTTTAATCTGTTCAGAGGTACGATCTACTATATCTGGACCCCAAATTTTTTCTCTCTCCGAGTTCTGCCCAACAAAGCGGGATCTGCACTTTCTCCCGTACAATGCCTCGTATGGTGCCATCTGGATACTGGAATGGTAACTGTTGTTGTACGCGAATTCTGCCAAAGGCAGATATTCATCCCAGCTTCCTTTGAAATCCAAAACGCACGCTCTCAGCATATCTTCTAGTGTCTGTATCGTTCGTTCTGTTTGTCCGTCCGTTTGCGGATGATAAGCTGTACTGAAATTCAGTACCGTGCCCATGGCTTCTTGCACTGCTTTCCAGAATCTCGACATGAATCTTGGATCCCTATCAGATACAATGTACTCTGGAACCCCATGTAATCTTACTATCTCTTTAATGTATAACCTCGCTAACTTCTCTGGCGAATATTTAACATTAATCGCCAAGAAATGGGCCGACTTCGTCAGTCTATCAACTATGACCCATATTGCATCGTATCCTGACGACGTACGAGGTAATCCTACTATGAAGTCCATAGAGATACTATCCCACTTCCATTCAGGAATACTAAGGGGTTGTAACAATCCTGACGGCTTCTGATGTTCCGTCTTCACCTTTTGGCATGTAAGGCACTTTGTCACATACTCCGTGACATCTCGTTTCATACCAGGCCACCAAAACAATGACTTGATGTCTTGATACATCTTGGTCATTCCTGGATGAATCGTATATTTGCTTTTATGTGCCTCATCTAGGATTTGCTTCCTGAGATCATCTACAGGAGGAACATACGATCTTCCTCTGAATTCTATTACTCCCTCTGTTGAGATCTCAAAGTCTTTTGTCTCATTGCTCAAGACTTTAGCTCGAAGGGTCTTTGCTAACGGATCTCCTCTTTGAGCTTCTTTGATTTGTCTTATCACATCAACAGTTGTTCTCTGCACTAATGGCTCATTAGCCACATCATCTGCTGTTAACTGCATGTGATAAATAGGACCCAATCTCTTATATCTTCTAACAGATCACCCTCTTTGATCATGAGGGTAGCTACTTGCACCACTTTTCTGCTCAGAGCATCAGCCACTACATTGGCTTTTCCCGGATGATACTTGATCTGATAGTCATAATCTTTCAACAACTCCATCCATCTCCTCTGTCTCATGTTAAGTTCTTTCTGGTCTTGCAGGTACTTGAGACTCTTGTGATCGCAGAACAATTCTATAGTTGCCCCATACAAATAATGCCTCCATATCTTCAAGGCATACACTATCGCTGCAAGCTCCAGGTCATGAGTGGGGTAATTTTCTTCGTGAGGTTTTAATTGGCGCGAGGCGTAGGCAACAACTCTTCCCTGCTGCATCAGTACACATCCCAATCCCTGTTTGCTAGCATCTGTGTACACTACATATGGTAGTGTTGGATCGGGGATAACTAGTACTGGGTAGAGGTTAGCCTTCGCTTCAGCTCTTGAAAACTTGCCTCACATTTCTCGTCCCACAAGAACTGCTGGTTCTTCCTGGTTAGCTTTGTCAGCGCTTGGGCAATTCTAGAAAAGTCCTGGATAAATCTCCTATAGTAACCTGCCAGCCCTAAGAAACTTCGTATCTCTGTTACTGTCTTAGGTGCTCCCAGTTTAGTACTGATTCATTTTACTGGGATCTACGGCCACACCTTCATGGTTAATCACATGGCCTAGGAATTTAACTTCCTTTAACCAAAACTCACTTTACACATTTACTGAGCTTGGCGTAGAGTTGTTTCTCTCTTCAGTGTACTCAGCACAATTCTCAAGTGCTGCTCATGCTCTTCCTGAGTTTTGAGTACACTAATATGTCATCAATAAAAACTACTACAAACAGATCTAAGTATGGTCTAAAAATCCGTTCATGTAGTCCATGAAAATAGCAGGTGCATTTGTCAATCCAAACGGCATCACTAAGACTCATAGTGTCCGTATCGGGTCCTAAATGCAGTCTTTGAAACATCTTCTGTCTTTATCCTCAGCTGATGATATCCCGATCGTAGATCGATCTTGGAAAATACTGTTGCTCCTGCCAGTTGGTCTAACAGATCATCAATTCGCGGCAGAGGGTATTTATTCTTTATCGTCACCTTGTTTAGCTCTCGATAGTCAATGCATAGCCTTAGACTACTGTCTTTCTTTTTCACAAAGAGTACTGGAGCACCCCAGGGAGATACACTTGGTCTTATAAAACCCTTCTCCAACAGCTCCTCAATTTGTCTCTTTAGCTCAACCATTTCGTTGGGAGCCATTCGATATGGAGCTTTGGATATTGGTTTTGTCCCTGGTACAAGATCAATCGTGAACTCCACTTCTCGCTCTGGCGGAAGTCCACTGATCTCTGTTGGAAATACCTCTGGGAAGTCTTTCACTATCGGTATTTCTTCAATTCCTTCTTCTGCCTCTGCTCGAATTGAGAAGAATACAATATATCCTTGACATCCGTGCCGTAAGCATCTACTCACTTCGGCTTCAGTTATAAAATTTAAACTTACTTCTTTTCTAGGGGTTTCTTCCTTAGAGGGTAATACTAACGTTTTCTTACCACAATCTAGAAGTATGTTATTGGCAGATAACCAATTCAAACCAATTATCACCTCAATGTCACGAAAAGGCATGCATATCAAGTCAATGATAGTGCAACAATGCTGATAACAGACCACACAATTCAGGCATGCTTTCAAGTCACAACTTTAGGACTAGTGGGAGTAGAAACAACAATATCATATGGCAAGGTATCAACAGTCAAACCCAATCGCCCAACACAATCATGTGATATAAAGGAATGGCTAGACATGCAAACCTGAGTCAAACATGGCATACACAAGGCAATCATTAACAGTGATCGTACCTTGGATCATGTCAGGTGACTTACGGGCCTCTTCCTGTGTAAGGGCAAACACCCTGCCTTGGGTCTGCTGTCTCGTCCCTTCTGCCCCTTGTGGACATTCCTTTGAAAAGTGTCCTGGTCTCCCACATCTATAGCACACGTTCTGGCCAAAAAACATGGCCTGTCGCCATGATTTTGCCACACTTCTCACATTCCTTGGCCCTTCGGTGATATCAAACCCTTCAGGTCGTCTGCCTCCTCTTCTCATCTTTCCTGCCCAAAGCCAGGCCTCTTCCTCTTCTTATTAACATAAGAGGTTCCTTCTTGATTCGGCCTAGATGGGGGTCTCTCAGCTTTCAAAGCTATCGGCATCATTCCTCGATGATTTGACTTGCTTCAGTAATGCGGCAGACTTCTACTGCCTTGTTAAAACTCTCGATCTGCTGAGGCGCCACGACCTCTCTTAATGCTGGCTTTAATCCTCTGACCAGCTTCTCCGTATTCCACCGTTCGTCATTAGACGTTTAAGATAGGCAGAATAACGGGACAGCCGAATGTGCTTTGCTAAGTAGTCATCAAAATTTCATTATCCCCTGCTGCAACACTAGGAATTCAGCTTCCATTTTATCCTGTGCTGATCGGGAAAGTACTTCTGATAGAATCTTTCTTTGAACACCTCCCATGTTATTGGGGTGTTGTTTGGCTTGCAGTACCACTCAGTGTTGTTCCACCACTGATCTGCTTCTTTCTCTAGCTTATAATTGCCATCTGAGCTTTAACCTCAGATGAGCATCCCATTACCCGAAAGATCTTCTCCAGTCGGGTAATCCAATCTTCAGCTACTTGTGGTTCCAATGAACCCTTGAACTCTGCGGATTATGCTTGCAAAATTTCGTAATCCACTGCTGAATATCTTCTTGATTTTCAGCCACTCCTGCTTGCTCTTCAGGTACTTGCTGTTGGACTTGTGGGGTCGCTTCAGCTTGCATTTGCTCAGGTTGTCGTAACTGAGCAATCGCTGCTGCTACCCTGCTACCGCTGCTGCTATAACGGCGTCTCTCTCTTCTTGCTGCCGTAACTGTGCCTCTTGTAGTTGCTGTACGACTCGTTGTTGCTCATCCAGCCTATTCATTACTTGCTGGATAGGATCTCTATGTGGTTCCTCAGGAGTGTTTCTTGCTCCTCTCCGTGTTCTCACCATTTCGCTTGTTCTTTAACTATGGGAGAATAAAGGAACTCTTTAATCATTTATCATATAAACATACCCTTCTTATTTATATAACAAACATTTGTACAGCAACACAAGGGTTACACAGAGTTTTTAGCAGTTAGCCTAACTTATATACAGTCCAAAACTATTTACACTATATACATCATCAGTCTAGCATTGACCATGACCAGCTCATGGAAAGTAGCCCATACAAAGTCTCTATGGCGTCGACCATCTCCAGGAAAGTGCATCTGGTTAGGCGATTACATATCTCATTGATCCTTCATTCCATTTCCATGTCTTGGGGATTACATGGAACAGGGCTAGGATCCAATCTTCATTTCCCAAGGTATGATCCTCTCTAGTCACCCAATAAAAGGCTCTTAATGTCCTCTAAGAACCTTAAGTATACATCAGCTTCCTGGTGCTCATACGGCTTAATGAAACGGCTTCTAAACTGGAATTCTTGAACTAGCTGAGGGAGGCATTGGAATTCTTTCTTAATTTCAGGTATAGGGATCTTACTTGGACCTGCTTCATCCTTAGTAGGCATCTTAACAACTGGAGCTATATTATTAGAGGCAACAGTGGCAATGTCTTTCTCTAGAGCCTTCCCCTTGAAACCGAAGTAATCTACCTGAGTAGCTGGGGATTTAGTGCTAAGCTCTCCATACCTCTCAATGTCCTCGTACCACCATGTCTCATCATACCACCATGGATATCGCTCACCGGGCATGACCTTGCTGATGGTCTCTCCGGATTTTCCACTTCCACTACAAACAGCCATTACCTGAGCTTTTCTGTAATCCTAATGACCAAATGAACTCATTAATAAGCACTATCACATGCTTTCCTTAAAATGCAGAGCATACAAAATATCAAAATTTGTTCTGTGTGCCAGAACCATATGCTCTGATACCATAAATGTAACACCTTACGTTTACGACCTTATATTGTGCCAAGTTAAGACACTCGGAAGCGCAAACTAAGGTTACCGGGTTGAAAAACCTGAATTTGAAAATTTCTTTTCCCGCATTACTATTCACCGTAACCTTAAACTTGGCATAACTTTGAAAAATCATAACTAATTCTAGAAAAAATCAAACGAGGTCGTTCCAAGTCTCACTCGAAGCTCTTAACATCATCTATCAAGAAAAAATGACCTCAGGTTCCGCTTTAATCAGAAACGCATTCGTTTTCAATTTCGAAAAGTACTGTTCATTTGGTCATTTTTCTATTTTCCAGGATTTTTGCCTAACTTCGGAAAGGCATAACTTCTTACACAGAGCTCCGATTGTGACGCTTTACCACTCATTTTAAAGGGAAAAATAAGATCTATTTGCATACCAAATTTCAGGGAAAAAGTCAACCATTTGACCAGGGTCTTCGTTGGTCAAAGTTTGGTCAAATCTAGACCATTTTTATCCCCTTTTTCACTAATTTTGACAGCATTTCGTTTTTCACTATAATCATACCATAATCACTTATAAAGCTACTCTATCATTAATATACATTCCAAAAGGGTATCATATCATGTATTTATGAACATAGTATGCTTACATGGCTTGAAAGAGAAAGGTTCAAACCGTATAATACATTACATAATTCATAACTTCTTCAAGCCATGACTATTTCCTTTCCTTTCTCCTTAGCAGTAGTGGCACCTAGGATATCATGTTATAGGAGGAATGAGATTTCATAGAAATCCCAGTAGCATTGAACATACAACCATCAAGTCAACATGCATAAGATGTCATGCTACATGCAGTATAATAACATTTCTAGTCTTTATGCCATGCCATAATCATTCTGTATCCATGTCATCATATCATGGAGCATATAATCATTCTGGTCAAAACTCAATCATGCAAGAGCCAAGGCATACATTGCAAGGAGTTCACATCATCTGTACATAACATTCTCATGGCACATAAACACACATAGCAGATACACCAAATGCAGATCAACAAAATAATTGCAGTTCACGCTACCTCAATTCCTTGCTTAACGTTTCCTCCTTGATCCCTTGCTGGAGATCCTCCTAGGTTTCCAGAAGAGTTGCCTATCAACCATACAGTAAGGGTATGGTAAATTCCATATCCAGTATACCATTCTTTCTCAATATAATGCTACCCTTGTATCTTTCAATTTATAATTTCTGTATACCTTTCCTAAACCTTTGACCTTGGTTTGACCAAGCCTTAATCCTCAATTAAGGTCTTGGAATTCTCCTTAACCCATGATTAATCATGCTTCCTTGGTTAATCACTAACCCTTAGTCCTTAATCCAATATTTAATTAAGGTCCTCAAGTCACATAGTCATAATCCTTTAAGATTAAATCACTAATCCCTTTTTGGATTAACCATTATCATCTCTAATCAACATGATTAACCATTATTCATTTCTTAATTAACATGATTAATCATTTTCTAATCAATATGATTAATCATTAATCATTCTCTAATCAATATGATTAACCATTATTCATTCCTTAATTAACATGATTAATCATTTCTAATCAATATGATTAATCATTAATCATTCTCTAATCAATATGATTAGCTTTAATCAATACTTAATCAACATGATTACCCATAATTAATCATCCTTCAATTATCATAACTAATCACTAATTAATTAGGGTAGCTAACCTTAATCACTTACTAATCCTTAAATCAAATAACTACATAATTACCTTAGCTATCACTAAACCATAATTAATCAAGGTAATTAATCCTAATCTTCCTCAAATAAATAATCAACTAAAAATAATTAACACTTAGGGAGATAAACATACCTTAATTAGCGCTTAATCGGCGATTAGAGGTGATTAAGCTTGCTGTCTCTCTTTCTCTCTCTCTTCTCTTCTTCTTCCTTTCTCTCTCCTAGAACTCAAGAACACAAAATTCTCTCCCAACAAACACCTCTTGGCCGAATTCTTCATGAAAGGGGGGGTATTTATAGGCCTTGATATTTCAAAATGCCGAAAATGCCCTTCGGGAAAAAGATGCGATCTCGGCCGTTCCATTTTTTTCTACTTTACACGTGGACAAATCTTAGGGCACTCACCATAAGAAGTGACACATGTAGGGACACCTAATCACCATGTGATTTTCATGTGGAAAATAAATATTATTTTATTATTTTGTCTCTTATTTCCCTTTATGCCCTTGAACAATTTGGAAAATTCCAACTTTGTCCTCTCCTTCTTCTAATTTTGGCCGAATTATTGCTCTTAATATTGGAAAAATATGACTCATCCAATAATCAGTGCAATCCACTGATTATTTGTGTATTTCCAGCCCGATTTTCCAGCAATCCTGTCCAATTTACTGTCACAAAATTCCGATTTCAACACCTCATTAAATTCCCCTCATTCCAAGGGTAATCCATGATTTTTCTCAAGTTCTATCTCCCTCTATAATTTTCTAAATTTTATTCTGTCAAAAATCACTATTCTACCGATAATAATTCGGTAATAAATATCCTTTAAGCTAACCTTGTACATCCAAAGGTGGGAAATAATTTTATAAATTAGGATAATATGTCACATAATTTATCCATATTTTTCCTTGAATTTTTGAGGCCTCTAATATTTTAAATAATGGAAATTGGCTAATTTTCCTTAATTAGCCAAAAATTCCAATAATTACATATAATTTCCTGACAAATTATTTTTAATCTCATATTCATCTTCTAAGCCTCAAACATTATTCTGTACCCTCCTTTCTATTTTCATTTTTTCATAATTTTCTGGGAATTTTTCAGGAAATTTGGACATTATTTCCAATACTGCCCTTTCTTAACTGATCTTTTCAGAAATGACCGTTATGTCCCTATCCTGATTTTTCCTCATAGCCTGGATCCTCTACCAGTCTACTATACTACTGACCTTAGTCAGTCACAAATCATTCATCAGTTAGAATAAAATTATCAGGGTGTGACATTGACCGAATGCCCACATGTTGGAAAGTCAAGGAGTTAAAGGAAAAAAGAGGCACTTGAGGTGCAAGTAGTGAACTTACCCTTTATGTGCTTGACATGGTATGCTTATGTGTTGGTTTGTATTTGTTGTTTGAATGATGTTGTGACATGATGATTGTTGCTGGAAATGCTGTTTTTAATAGGTTCCCATGGCTATGCATTTTATACCAAGTATAAAGCATGATGGCATGTCACTAGTTAACTTAAATTTATGAAAAACTACATACCATACACTAGCATCCATCTTGTGCATGTATGTGGTAGTGTTTGCTACTGAGATTCCCCCGAATCTCACCCCCTCCCTAACCAACCATTTAGGTCAAATCAATGATGGGCACTAAGGGCATGAGAAGCAAGGAGAAGAAGTGGAGAATTATTAATGCTAATGATTGATGTTATTATTCAATGTATAATTCTCCTATGTTGTAAGTTATGTTATGAATGCCATCAATTCAATGTATGTGCTTAGGATATTTATGGCATGAATGAAATTATATGAGTATGAATGAGAAAGATTAAGGCCATGTTAGGTATGCCAAAGAAATAAAAAGAATTAAAATAAAGAGATATTAAGGGATAAAACGTAGGTCCTGAAGCAGTTAATTTCAAGCTTCAGTTCGACCTATCATATGAATGAGTTAAGCTACGGAATTTGGTACACTTATAATGCATATCCCAAGATTTAAAATGAGTGGTAAATCACATCATTTGGGTGTGTATGCAATGAGATATGAATTTTTGAAGTTAAGGCGCAGAATCTGGAAAGTCCAGATTTTACCAAATGAATAGTAATTTTAATCCAATAAACTGTACGAATTGGGAAAGAATAAGTCCAATTGAGTATTTTATCCTTAGAGAGCATTGAAAGAGCTTTCCGTAGAATTTTGGAACACCTCCATACGATATTTCTAGAATTAGTTATGATTTTTCAAAGTTGGACTTGTAATCTGAAAACTGGACATGAACAGTAATTTTCCGAAAATTAACGTCCAAATTGAAATTTTTAAGCTTAAGACCATCCAAAGTGGTCTGGAATGGTTCTAAATGAATGCTAAGGTATTATATAAGTAAGGTGTGACACAATCTAAAATAACAAGATAATAACAACAAAGTTTAACTTTAACAACAATACAAAATTTCTAACCAAGAACAACTGAAATGTTATTAAAGTAATGAAAAAGATGAAGTAAAACTCCCCAAATTAAGTTCCAAGCTCAAGCTCTCATCAAAACTCCTCAGAGCAAAACGTCTAGCCTCTCATGACCTCAGAAACAGCTCCTCCAAGCTCTGAAATCACAGCACCAGCCATAGAAGATGAAGATGGATGATGGATTGTAACACCTTACGTTTACGACCTTATGTTGTGCCAAGTTAAGACATTCGGAAGCGCAATCTAAGGTTACCGGGTTGAAAAACCAGAATTTGAAAATTTCTTTTCCCGCATTACTATTCACCGTAACCTTAAACTTGGCATAACTTTGAAAAATCATAACTAATTCTAGAAAAATCGAAATGAGGTCGTTCCAAGTCTCACTCGAAGCTCTTACATCATCTATCAAGGAAAAATGACCTCAGGTTCCGCTTTAATCAGAAACGCATTCGTTTTTATTTCGAAAAGTACTGTTCACTTGGTCATTTTTCTATTTTTCAGGATTTTGCCTAACTTCAGAAAGTCATAACTTCTTACACAGAGCTCCGATTGTGACGTTTACCACTCATTTTAAAGGGAAAGATAAGATCTATTTGCATGCCAAATTTCAGGGAAAAATTCAACCATTGACCAGGGTCTTCGTTGGTCAAAGTTTGGTCAAATCTAGACCATTTTTATCCCCTTTTTCACTAATTCTAACAGCATTTCGTTTTTCACTATAATCATACTATAATCACATGTAAAGCTATTCTATCATTAATATACATTCCAAAAAGGTTATCATATCATGTATTCATGAACATAGCATGTTTACATGGCTTGAAAGAGAAAGGTTCAAAACCGTATAATACATTACATAATTCATAACTTCCTCAAGCCATGACTATTTCCTTTCCCTTCTCCTTGGCAGTAGTGGCACCTAGGATATCATGTTATAGGAGGAATGAGATTTCATAGAAATCCCAGTAGCATTGAACATACAACCATCAAGTCAACATGCATAAGATGTCATGCTACATGCAGTATAATAACATTTCTAGTCTTTATGCCATGCCATAATCATTTTGTATCCATGTCATCATATCATGGAGCATATAATCATTCTGGTCAAAACTCAATCATGCAAGAGCCAAGGCATACATTGCAAGGAGTTCACATCATCTGTACATAACATTCTCATGGCACATAAACACACATAGCAGATACACCAAATGCAAATCAACAAAATAATTGCAGTTCACGCTACCTCAATTCCTTGCTTAACGTTTCCTCCTTGATCCCTTGCTAGAGATCCTCCTAGGTTTCCAGAAGAATTGCCTATCAACCATATAGTAAGGGTATGGTAAATTCCATATCCAGTATACCATTCTTTCTCAATATAATGCTACCCTTGTATCTTTCAATTTATAATTTCTGTATACCTTTCCTAGACCTTTGACCTTGGTTTGACCAAGCCTTAATCCTCAATTAAGGTCTTGGAATTCTTCCTTAATCCATGATTAATCATGCTTTCTTGGTTAATCACTAACCCTTAATCCTTAATCCAATATTTAATTAAGGTCCCCAAGTCACATAGTCATAATCCTCTAAAATTAAATCACTAATCCCTTTTTGGATTAACCATTAATCATTCTCTAATCAACATGATTAACCATTAATCATTCCTTAATCAACATGATTAATCATTAATCATTCTCTAATATGATTAAGCTTTAATCAATCCTTATTTAACATGATTAATCATTAATCATTCTCTAATCAATATGATCAAGCTTTAATCATTCCTTAATCAACATGACTAATCATAATTAAACATCCTTCAATAGCATAACTAATCACTAATTAATTAGGGTAGCTAACCTTAATCACTTACTAATCCTTAATCAAATATCATGACTAATCTTAGCTATCACTAAACCATAATTAATCAAGGCAATTAATCCTAATCTTCCTCAAATAAATAATCAACTAAAAGTAATTAACACTTAGGGAGATAAACATACCTTAATTAGCGCTTAATCGGCGATTAGAGGTGTTTAAGCTTGCTGTCTCTCTTTCTCTCTCTTCTTTCTTCCTTTCTCTCTCCTAGAACTCAAGAACACAAAATTCTCTCCCAACAAACCACCTTGGCCGAATTTGTTCATGGAAGGGGGGGGTATTTATAGGCCTTGATATTTCAAAATGCCGAAAATGCCCTTCGGGAAAAAGATGCGATCTCGGCCGTCCATTTTTTTCTACTTTACACATGGACAAATCTTAGGGCACACACCATAAGAAAGTGACACATGTAGGGACACCTAATCACCACGTGATTTTCATGTGGAAAATAAATATTATTTTATTGTTTTGTCTCTTATTTCCCTTTATGCCCTTGAACAATTTGGAAAATTCCAACTTTGTCCTCTCCTTCTAATTTTGGCCGAATTATTGCTCTTAATATTGGGAAAAATATGACTCATCCAATAATCAGTGCAATCCACTGATTATTTGTGTATTTCCGGCCCGATTTTCCAACAATCCTGTCCAATTTACTGTCACAAAATTTCGATTTCAACACCTCATTAAATTCCCCTTATTCCAAGGGTAATCCATGATTTTTCTCAAGTTCTATCTCCCTCTATAATTTCTAAATTTTATTCTGTCAAAAATCACTATTCTACCGATAATAATTCGGTAATAAATATTCTTTAAGCTAACCTTTGTACATCCAAAGGTGGGAAATAATTTTATAAATTAGGATAATATGTCACATAATTTATCCATATTTTTCCTTGAATTTTTGAGGCCTCTATATATTTTAAATAATGGAAATTGGCTAATTTTCCTTAATTAACCAAAAATTCCAATAATTACAAATAATTTCCTGATAAATTATTTTTAATCTCATATTCATCTTCTAAGCCTCAAACATTATTCTGTACCCTCCTTTCTATTTTTCATGATTTTCTGGGAATTTTCAGGAAATTTGGACATTATTTCCAATACTGCCCTTTCTTAACTGATCTTTTCAGAAATGACCGTTATGTCGCTATCCTGATTTTTCCTCATAACCTGGATCCTCTACCAGTCTACTATACTACTTGGCCTTAGTCAGTCACAAATCATTCATCAGTTAGAATAAAATTATCAGGGTGTGACATGGATGATGCAGAAATTGATAGAATGAGGTGGAAAAGGGCTAGAAATGGGTGAAAATCGGTAGGAGAACCTCAAGAACCCTAGAAGATGAAAAGGGGAGAGTTTGGACGATGAATGACGGCTGGCTCGCATGGTATATTTTCCAAAATGGTAATCTGAGGTTTAAAACCTGATTCTATGTCAGCGTCCTTTTCGTCGAGACTAAATATACAGTTCGTCGTGACTAAATGGTCAAAATGAGCAGCTGTATTTAATTGGGCCTTTTCTGGACTTCTTGAAATCTGTTAGGCCTTAACTGCAAAGTTCCTCAAGCTTAGGTCCTTTGGAGATATTTTTCGCCTGATTGTTGACCTAAAAATCAATTTAAGCACTTGTAATATCTAATTCAATTTTGCAAATGATGATTAATTAAAATGATGCACAATTTGACAATTTTACCCCTACAAAGTGCTTAATGAGAATTTAAACCCACAAATATAGACTATTACAATTCACATCAAAACATGCATTTTAAACCAATTAATTCCTCTAAAAACAAGCAATCGGACATGAATTAATGCAGTAAAACTTGGTCAAATCACAATACTACTTGGAACACTATGTAGCCTAGTAATTTTCTTAACTTTAGTCTCGCTGGACTTAGTACATTTTTGTCAAAAATGGCTAACATTTCTAGCTTTTGCACTCTCTTACCTTACCTCTGAGAGCCTATGTAACATCCCAACTTTTAGGCCTAGAAGTACCAGAAATAGTCTGAATTGGATAGGCTACTAGACCCCTTTTGAGTAGAAGTCCTAAAGATGAGAAAGGAAGTCAAAGTAGTTTTAGGGACTAAACTGCAAAGTAAAAGTTTTCAGGGGCTCAAGTATAATCAAGGCTAGAGGATCCAGTAAAGTCTTAAGGGCCCAGAAAGAGAAAAGACAGTAGAAACAGGCCAAGGGTTAAGTTAGAAGCCTCAAAGAGATGGTTGTATGAAGTTAAGTCCAAGCAGAGACTAAACCGTAAATTCAGAAAGTTATGACCAACAAGGGTAAAAATGGAAGAGTATACAGAGAGTTCCAAGAAAATCTCAGAAAATGGAAAATAATATTCTAAGGCTCTTCTATGAAGAGAAAAGATGAAAATACCCCTAAGGTAGCTTAAATGGAATTTATAAGGTTATGGTCGGTAAAAAGTACATGGTTCGAGGTAATTATTTAAAATAGTAAGAGACCTCAAAAATGTACACAAAAATGAGATTAAATAGTTGAAAGGTTGTACTAATTTATAAAATTAGTCCCACAACCAAAAAGCTAGTGGAATGGCTTTAATAAATTAAAAAGCCGATGATGCCGATAAAAGGGTATTTTAGTAAAATGAATTTTATGCAAGGCTTAAAGGAAGTTTTATAGCCTAATAAAATTTATAGATACTCTCTAGAATTAAAGAAAATTCATGGAGTAGACAGAAGAATTTTCTGAGCTCCGGAAGGCCATAAAGAAAGCCGGAAAAATGTGGGCCAAATAAATTCCGAGGAAACTTAAGGATTAAGTTTTGATCCAACGGCTAGGATCTAATCTCCCTTCTCCTCTACCACTTTTGTGACATCTAGCATCTTCTAGAAGAATGAGGTAAGGATGATGCAAGAAGATGATGCAATGATGATGTAAAAGTCAACTTAAAGTTTCAAGATTGCCCTTACTCTTTCTATTAGCCACCAAGGGCATTTTAGTCCATTCAAGCCAAATTTTTGGCTATAAATAGAGCCTCTCCCCCTTCATATTTTCATCCAACATGAGTTTAAGAGGAAAAAATTTGCTAAAATTTAGAGAGAAAAACGTAGGGATAAAGGCCAAGAAGAAGGAACAAGATTCAAGCTTCAAGATCAAGGTATGTGATGGTTATAGCATCTGACTTGATGCCTATTTTGAATAAGTTGCTCTTTGTATCTGATTCTGAAATTTGGTATAATTAAAGTACACTCCATAAGCTTTAAATCCATGGGTAGAACACTTCATTTGGATATGTTTACGATTTATGGTGATTTTTCAAAGTTAGGGTTTGAAATCTGGAAATACTATTTAACCTTTGGAAGAGTGTTGACTTCTATTCTGTACAGTTTTGGTACCTTTCAACATAGAATGAGCTCCTAAAAATATTTTTAATTTAAATAGAACTTAAGGAGCTTTCTGTAATATTTGGAACCACTAAATTTTGATTTTTCTAGAATTAATAATGAATTTTCAAAGTTGAGTAAAAATTCAGGAATTTCTGCGTAAACAGTACCCGCGAAGCAAAATTTTTAGATTTGATCTTCTTGAATCTAAGACCATCTAAAGCGGTCCTAATTGACAAGAAATGGATCTTGAGGATGGGAAATGATGAGATTTATGTTAGAAAAGCTAGAAAGAAAACCTTAAAATCAAGAGAAAGGGTTGAGGTTCAAGAGAGCTAGTTTTGAATATTATGTAATCTAGTGGTCCTGATAGATTGTGTGATCATTATGACTATGTTTAGGACCTTGGAACATCTAAGAGGATGTTTGGTGATGTTAACCGAATGTCCACATGGTTGGAAAGTCAAGGGAGTCAAAGGAAAAGTAAGAGGAAAGCTTGAGGTGCAAGGTAGTGAACTTACCTATTGTCATTGCTTGATGTTGTATGCTTGTGTGTTGCTGTGTACATGTTATTTGAATGTTAATGTGACATGTTTTAGCTACTGTAATTGCTATTCATGATGAGTAGATTATGTCTCGATGGCCATGCATCAAGAAGTTAGCTTTAAGCATGCTAATATGTCACTAATTAACAAGAGAATAAAAAAGTTACGTATAGTGCATTAGCATCCATCTAGCATGATTAATATGGTATTGCTTGCTACTAAGATTCTCCCGAATCTCACCCCCTCCCTAACCAACCATTTAGGTCAATCATCAATGGGCAATAATGGCATGAGAAGCAAGGAGAAGAAAGTGGAGAATTGTTCATGTTAATGAATGATATTATTATGCAATGTGTAATTCTCCTATTATGTAATTTATGTTGTGGATGCCAATGATACCATGTAATTGATTATAATATTTATGGCACGAATGAAAGTATATGAGCATGAATGGGAAAGAGTAAGTGTCACACCTTACTATTCTATCCACTTAGGTTTCATTTAAAACTACTTTAGACCACATTGAATGGTCTTGGGCTCAATTTTCACTTAAAAACGCTAAATTTCGGATTTTTACTGTTCATTAGGTAAAAATCCAGTTTTTCTAGCCCAACTTAAAAAATTCATAACTTATTCCAAAAAAATCTAATTGGGGTGGTTCAAAATTCTATTTAAATATATTTAAGTCCTCTTTCAGGGAAAAATAATCTTATGATCCAATTCCTTATGAAAAAGCGTCAAGTTTTTGTGAAATGCAACACTGTCCATTTGCCAAAAACCCTTTTTCCCAGGTTCTGACCTTTAACTTTGAAAAATCATTAAAATTTGTATACTTGGCCATTTGTAACGTATTAGCAATAAAATTGAAGCTCAGGACGTTATCTTTCATCATACCAAATTTCGTGATTAAATAAGTTCAGGAGCATAATCAAAAAGTTGTACAAACATGACAGTATCAGTGTGCTTACAGCACTGTTAGCTTAATATATACATAACCAAAAAGGGTCCACAAATTTATGGCAAAACACCAAACTTTAGCCTCCAATCTGCAGCTTGCTCATAATAGTTTTAGGCTCTAAAATGTTAGATTATATTTGGGGGATGAGATTTTAAGAAATCCCAGTAGCAAGATCAATCAGCCAAACACTAACATGCATCATTATAAAGCATTTCAACATTAGCTATCATAGGAGAACTAATCTTTTATAAATAGGCAACCTCAACATGCAAGGCCATGGCAACAAATGCAAGGAGCAACCATATCACAACATCATAGTTCAACCATATAATAGCAAGCATACATGCCATAAATAACAATGCAAAGTTAACATTAATGGCTAATTAGATCCTACTACCTTAATCCAATAGTTTTTGTTTTCTTGTTGTTCCTTCTTGCTTCCACAAGTGCCAAACCCTAACATGGCAATCCACAAAAAGGGTAGCAAGAATCATCAACCATTCCTCATAAAATCACTATCATAACTCAAGTAACTTCTAAACCCCTTAAAGCTTCCATCTTTGTTCTTGGATTTTTAGAGTTGGTTTCCATAAACCTTAAAAATTCCCTCTTGACTCAACCCCACATGATTTTTCATGTAGATTCCAAATATCTACTTAGATTTACAAAATAAATTTTCCTCTTCCAGTTTTAGCTTGGCCGAACCCTTAGGGTTTAAAACTCAAAAATTGCAACTTTGCTTTTATGGCTTCCAACACTTGTTCTTTAGGTTTACCCTACACTATTTTTCATTTTGAACACAATGGAAGCCTCAAAAATTTGAAAAACATATCCTAGGGTTCAGACCTTACTTTGGCCAAAAATAACAATCAAGGAAATAACCATGAAAAATGCTTCAAAACCAACTATAATCACTTGCAAACACTAGGATCTAACTTGTGTTGTTGTGTCTTAGCAAGTGTGATGAACAAAACTCCCTTCCCTTTTATTATTCAGTTCGGCCAACCATTAAAGAGAGAGGAAACAGATTTTTCAACCATAAAAGAGAAGGAAAACAAGGCAAGAACACATCTAGAACTAAGAACTCACCTTGAATCCTTGATTGAATGACCAAAGTTGATGCCTTTCTCTTGGTTTTCCTTTGAACTCTCTCTTTTTCCCTCTCTTCATGCCTTGCACGAAATATGGATCAGATTTAGGGGGAGGAGAAGCTCATTCAATGCACCAAAATACCCCACCAACCATCATTAATGAGGAGCCAAGTGTCAAGTGCCTAATTAGTCTTAAACCTCTCTCTTAATTAACTTAAATCATAATATAATTAAATTCCAAAGTCAAGATCCTCTCCATTGGTGGCTTGACACTTGGAAAGCTCTAATTACCATCCATTAGAGGCTTGACACATGGCTAAGTGTGAACCCTTTGAATTGCAAGACTCTAGTCTTGCTTTATCGGTGCACTTTTACTCCGGGTTTAACTTCTTTTCTATAATTACAGTGCTCTGGCCCCTGTAATTATTTTCTATCAGATCCATAACTTATTCTCCTCATTTTTATCTTTCCAAATTACCCTCTTTGCCTCAAAATTAATTTCCTAATAATTAAATAAAAAGGAAAATTAATTTCCTTCTCTTTAGGGATTTTTCCACTCCACAAGTATTTGGAAAAATCTTGGATACTTGAGGGTCTTCATTTAATTCCATAATCTCATATAATTCCTTGGGGTCTCATAGAAATTTTCTTGGAATTTTATTCCTCTTAAAAATATTTATTTGGAATTTTCCAAATAAAATCCCTTAATTTGCCTAAATCACCCCTTTAAATTCTCTTATAATTTCTCTAAGGGTAATTTGGTCATAAAACCAACTTTATAATTTCATATAACTCTCAAGGGATATTATCCTTATCTTTCCTTAATTTTCCAAGGCTTGGAAATATATTTCCATAATTACATTTGACTAATTTTCCTTAATTAGTCAAATTCCTATAATTGGCTTGGAAAATTACTGTAATTATTTTCCACCAAAATTCTTCTACTTCTCCTTATCATTTTAATCCTCAATAATTTGAGAATATTTCTTATTTCTAATTATCATAATGCTGCATGTGACAGTAAGCCCATGTTATGTATGCTAAAGAAATAAAAAGAACTAAAGTAAATAGATGTTGAGAGATAAAACGTAGGTCCTAGAGCAGTGAGTTTGTAGCTCTAGTTTGACCTATCAAACGAATGAGTTAAGTCACGAGATCTGGCAAACTCATAGAACACATCCGAGCTTTAAAATGAGAGGTAGATCACCTCAATTGGATGTGTACACAAGGAGATACAAATTTCTAAAATTGAGGCACAGAATCTGGAAGTTCCAGATTTTACGAAATGAATAGTAATATTTATTGATTAAATTGTATGAATTGGGCAAAGATAAGTCTAATTGGGTATTTTTTTCCTTAAAGAGCATCGAAATATCTTTCTGTAGAATTTCAAAACACCTCAATACGATTTTTATGGAATTAGTTATGAATTTTTGAAATTGGGCCTGTAATCTGGAACTTGAATAGTAAATAGTAACCCAAGTAATGATGTTGAAATTTTAAATCCACGGGCTTGTGTCGTGATTTGCTTGAACCATTATGCTTACAAATGCATACTTTGAGGGGTCAAAGGTAGGATGTTTCAGGCTACCTATCATCAAGCTACTCTTACCTGAGCACGCTTAACTGAACAATGCTAACGAGAATCTGAGACACTGATTCTGATAGGCTAAAACCCTTGTACTTTGCTGTCTCAGACCCTTCTTGATATATCTTTAGTCAGGCTTTTTTAGGTTACATTCTTGTCTCTTGCCTCATCTCAAGGATCTACCTATCAATGCTCAGTCTGTCTCCGTATCGTAAGGGTTCTTCCTATGTTTAGAGCTGGCCTGAATACCTCTACTCAGGTCTTACAGCTCTAATTCTTCTAACTTTGTCTTTCTTTTGTTAATCGGAAGGAAATTGAGCCCAGCCTAATTAATGATAAAGTTGTCTGGAAGGAAGTCATGGGTACTCTTTCAGTATTGGCTTGCAATTAAAGGAGGTTTCCATATCTCCAACTTGTCCTTAGTCCTCGTCTTTCCAAAGAGATACTATACTCTTACTCTTATAGCTCAGTCACTTCCTTTAGGTTTTGTCTACCATGACCTCGGGAGCTACTGCACTCTACCATAAGCCTCTTCAAGATCCACTATAACCCTGGAATATCATTGTTAGTCTGAGCTACATTAAAATCTCTGGGAGACTTTAGACCATAGGACTAAGTAAAGTCACCTCCACTCAGTTGGTCACCTGACTGATAATTCCCCGAAACTGTTCCAAGAACTAATACCATTCTCTTAAGTCTTATGTCAATTCCCCAGGCCACCTATTGCCTCTTTAGGTGCTTAAGCCAATCTATCTTATGAGTTCTTTTACTCCTCTAGCTGCTCTTACCATCTCTTACTATTTTAGAATGGTACAGAGAGAGGACTTATGCAACTTCTCTTTCTTCCACTTTACTTTTTAGTATGAGCTTATTTTAACATGCATAATGCCTGTCATTTCAATTCAAGGAGTATAAGCTCTTACTGGTTGCTATGTCTGTAGCAGACATCTCATCCCTACAAGGGAAGCCTCTCTTTCTGTTTGCAGCTAACTCTGGGAGTCATAGGGAGAGGACTTATGAGGTTCTTTTTCTTTCTGCTTGCTCTAGTACTCTGCTAAGCTCAGGTACATCCAAGCCTAGCTTTGTTCTTGGCTAGTAATGCTTCAATTGGATAAGGTCAACTCTGCTTGCCTTGTCTAGAGTAACATCAATTCTGACTCAGAGGACCAATTCCCACTTTTTCTAGGAAGATTCCTAACCAATACCTTATCCCCTGACAAAGGGTGCCTCTCAACCTAACCCCAAGTGACTGAGTATCTCTTAACATCATTGGAAACATGCCAACCTCTTAAGCTAGTTCCCTGTATAGCTATCTGTCTCTTTCTCTTCTTTTTGATCATTAAGAAATTTTAGTAGGGCTATCTGTCTTGACTTCACTATCTCCAAGTTCCTATTTGTCTATTCCAATACTTGAGATAGCTACTCTATTATGGTGCCCCAGTCTTAACAAGGCTATAAGAGTTTATCCAGCTTAGGTGGCCACTACACCTTCTTAGTGGTATATAGATTCAACCCCTAACCATCTTGTTCAACTCCTCATCATTACTCTTCCTCTTGTGGGGGAATTTGATAACCCTAAATAGTGGCTACCTCTCTCTTTCTACCCTTTACTAATCTTACTTCCTGTGACCTCTGAGAGTGGTTATGTCTCATTGAGATACCACCTCAACATCTGAGAGTTATGGTGTCTGGTCGACGTGACAGGATCTTTGTTTGCAATGATGAAAGTAACCACCTTCTCTGGTAATCACTTCTATATTTGTTCATTGCCACCAATTCCCTTGGCTCATCATGATGAAACACACTTTTCTTTTAACCTCTGCTAGTCTTACTTAGCTTCATTCATCATACCATTGCCCGTCTAGGCTTCCATTAGGAAGTTCAACTTAACTTCTGGATTTAACACCATTTCTCTTGAGGGTAGGATCAGGGTTTTGTCCTTACCGTTATAGGATGACAACCAATTCAATCCAATTACCACATCAATTGTATGGAAGGCATACATATCAAATCTAAAACAGTACACTAGTGTTCATAACGAACTATACAGTATAATCACATATCAAATGTACTATCCCAGAGTATATTAGTGTAGACAAATGCATGTCATAAGACAACGTATTCATAACCAAGTCAAGTCTTTTAGAACAAACATACGAGATAAGAAAATGACTAGCACCTGAATTAAACATTACAATCACTGGGGACTTGTTAATAATGATCATACGTTGGATTATTTCGGTGACTTTCAGGTTTTTTCCACTGTGATGGCAAATACTCGCCCTTAGGTGTACGACCTTACCTTCTCTGTATTCTATGAGCATTCTCTCAAGAAGTGTCTAGGCTTACTGCAGGTATAATAGACATCCTGTCCGGCCCCACACGGTCTATTACTGCGATTCTTGCCACAATTAGGCATTCCTTGCCATTTGGGGACTTGCCTTCCTTCTTACTCTTTTGGTTGTCCCATAGCCTCTTCTTCTTCCTGTTGGCATTAGAAGAGGTGCCACCCTAATCTCCCTTCTCTGACTTAGGAGTAGGCTTAACCATCAGATGATGGTTCAAGCTGTTCTCTGTAGTTCAGCAAGCTTCAACTGCCTGATTGAAGTGCTCAAACTGCCTAGGAATAATCATCTCCCTTAAGGACTACTTTAGTCCTCTGACTATTTTCTCAGTCATCCACCTCTCATCCTCTCAGTAATAAAGGTAGCTGGAGTAGTGAGAGAGACGGATTAAACTTAACTAATTACTCATCAAATGGCTTATTATCCTTCTACTTTAAGGTCAAGAATTCTGCTTCCTTTTTGTCCTTGATTGACCTTGTGAAGTACTTCTCATGAAACTACTCCAGGAACACTTCTCATGTCACTCTCATGTTTCGAGCATCAAGAATGGGTTTGGTGTTCTTCCATAGTGTCCCTTTCCTAGCTTATAGATCACCATTTGGGCTTTCTACCCAATCAAATAGTCCAAAACTTTGAGAATCATTTCCAAGTGATTAATCCAGTGTTCAGCTGCTTGAACGTCAAATACTCTATTGAATGACAGTGGATTGTGTTTATAAAAGTGAGTCATCTGCTACTGGATGCTGTCAGGGTCTACAACTGGTGTTACCGATCTAGGCAATTGTTTTGATGCTTGAGCTGTGGAAATTTCTTCTTCTGGCTACCTCTCATCGAGGTTAGCCACTACCACTGTTGTTGCTGCTGGTATTACTGAAATGTCCTACCTTTAACCCCTCATAGTACACATTCATAAGCATTATGGTTCAAGCAGATCACGACACAAGCCTGTGGATTTAAAGTTTCAACATAATTACTCGGGCTACTAATCACTGTTTAAATTCCAGATTACAGGTCTAACTTCAAAAATTCATAACTAATTCCATAAAAATTGTATTGAGGTGTTATAAAATTTTATGAAAAGCTATTTCAATTCTCTTTAAGGGAAAAATATCCAATTGGACTTATCCTTGCCCAATTCGTACAGTTTAATCAATAAATATTACTGTTCATTTCGTAAAATCTGGAACTTCCAGATTCTATACCTCAATTTTGGAAAATTTTATCTCCTTGTGTACACATCCAATTGAGGTGATCTACCTCTCATTTTAAATCTTGGGATGTGTATTATGATTCTGCCAAGCCTCGTGACTTAACTCGTTCGTTTGATAGGTCAAATTGGAGCTACAAACTCACTACTCTAGAACCTACATTTTATCCCTTAACATCTCTTTACTTTAATTCTTTTTATTTCTTTGGCATACATAACATGGGCTTACTCTTTCCCATTCATGCTCATACACTTTCATTCATGCCATAAATATTATAATTAATTAGATGGCATCATAGGCATCCATAACATAAATTACATAATAGGAGAATTACACATTGAATAATAATATCATTCATTAACATGAACAATTCTCCACTTTCTTCTCCTTGCTTCTCATGCCATTATTGCCCATCATTAATTGACCTAAATGGAGGGGTGAGATTCGGGGGAATCTTAGTAGCAAATAATACCATATTAATCATGCTAGATGGATGCTAATGCACTACATGCAACTAGTTTATTCTCTTGTTAATTAGTGACATATTAGCATGCTCAAAGCTAACTTCTTGATGCATGGCCATGGAGACATAATCTACTCATCATGAATAGCAATTACAGTAGCTAAAACATGTCACATTAACATTCAAATAACATGTACACAGCAACACACAAGCATACAACATCAAGCAATGACAATAGGTAAGTTTATTACCTTGCACCTCAAGCTTTCCTCTTACTTTTCCTTTGACTCCCTTGACTTTCCAACCTTGTGGGCATTTGGTTAACATCATGATTGAACCCAATTATTCCATGTTATTTCATATCATTTTAAGGGTATGTATCATAGATTTTGGCTCCTTTTGATGATAATTGTGCTTAATTTTAATTAAGAGTCCTTACTTTGAGTTAGTGTCTTTTTGAGGGTAAAATTGTCATAATTGGTTATTAATTGTATTCAATTGATTTCTAGGACAATTGATGCTTTAAATTGTTGCTTTTTATTGCAGGACACTTGAAAATTAGAGCCAAGATTGAAGACCAAAGCATTACACAATATGAGAGTTTCCAAGAAAATGCTGTGCTGTGGCAAAAAGTCTGAAAATGTGCATCAGTGGCTATTCTGGAATAGTTCACTGGGGCAAACTTTTGAGTTCGCCACGGCAAACTCTCAAAATCTCACCAAAATTCTTCTTTGGAATAGTTCGCTGCGGCAAACTTTTGAGTTCACCGCGACAAACCCTCTTGTATCAGTAATGTTAGATTTGGATCCAGAATGCAAAAATAGACCCTTTACTCATATGATCCGACCCAGATGGACCCCTAAAACCCTTAGAAACCCTATTTTCGACCAATCACTCCATTCTATCATCTCCAACACCTCTATTCTCCCATCCTCTTGCCTCTCCATCTCCATCTTCTTCCCCTTCTATTTCCTACACTCTTTCTTCATCCCACCTCATTTCCTTCATCTCCTGACTGCTATGGCTGAAGATTTAACTCTGGTTGGAGCTGATTCCAAGGCTATGGTGAGCTAGGGTTTTCCAACTCTTGAAGATGGTGGAGTAGCATGAGTTTCCAAGCTTCAAAGGGGAGTTTCAGTTTCAATCTTTAGTTTCTACCTATGTATTTATGATTTCCTAGGTCTAGGATTTGTAAATTCTTAGTGAGATACTTTGGTTGATTCTGTAATCATTGGTTAATGATTTACATTTATAGTTTGGATTGGTTGATGTTGAATTTTGTGCTTAAATATATGTGGTCACATATATGCTTCTTTGTAACTCTCATGATTCTCTCCTATCTTGCATGGTTATGTTTTGATACTGAGTTGATTGTGGGTTACATTGAGCCAATTGCATGATCATTCTCAAATTACACATTAGGGAAGCTTAACAATGTTTTCATTAATGAAGTTCATTGATTTAAACATTAGACTCAATGAGTTATTGAGGTTGTTATTAAGAAAACCTAATGGATTTGTGAAACTCCCAATATCTTAAGTGAACTATGATTGCCATCAAAACCATTTTCAAGAGATTTCCTATCACTCATTTCCATTCCATCATTATTATCTTAAAACACCAAAAATATAGTATCTTAGGTTTGTTTTCATTGCATTTAGTTTAGGCACCATTCATTTAAATCTTAAAAACCTAAAACCCCATTTCATTGCATTGCATGGCATTTAGCCTAGCTTAGGTAATTAATAAAGGCTCCCAAAAGTGAAACGACCTGAGTTTGCACTATACTGCATAGCTTGGATTTATTTTTGATTGAGAACCCCAAGGCGAACGACAAAAAAGGTCCTCGTCACATCACCAAATGTCCTCTTGGATGTTCCAAGGTCCTAAACATAGTCATAATGATCATACAATCTATTAGAACCAGTAGATTACATAATGTTCAAGACTAGCTCTCTTAAACCTCAACCCTTTCTCTTGGTTTTAGGGTTTTCTTTCTAGCTTTTCTAACATAAATCTCATCATTTCCCATCCTTAAGAACCATTTATTTTCAATTCGGACCACTTTAGATGGTCTTAGATTCAAGAAGATCAAATCTGAAAATTTTGCTTCACGGGTACTGTTCACACAGAAATTCCAGATTTTTTGCTCAACTTTGAAAATTCATAATTACTTCTAGAACAATCAAAACTGAGTGATTCCAAGTCTCACGGAAATCTCCTTAAGTTCTCTTTATAGCAAAAATAGTTTCATGAACCAATTCTATGCTGAACAGTACCATAATTGTACAGAATTCGCTACTCTTCCAAAGGTTAAACACTGTTTGCAGATTTCAAACCCTAACTTTGAAAAATCACCATAAATCGTAAAAATATACAAATGAAGTTTTCTACCCATGGATTTAAAGCTTATAGAGTGTACTTTAATCATACCAAATTTTAGAATCAGATACAAAGAGTAACTTATTCGAAATAGGCATCAAGTCAGATGCTATAACCATCACATACCTTGATCTTAAAGCTTGAATCTTGTTCCTTCTTCTTGGCCTTCAACCTTACATTTTCTCTCTAAATTTTAGTAGAGTTTTCCCTCTACAAATGGCTGTTAAAATGCTCTTCCAAGGTGGGGTATTTATAGCCAAAACTTTGGCTTGAATGGACCAAAATGCCCTTAGTGGCTACTAGAGAGAGTAAGGCCAATCTTGAAACTTTAAGTTGACTTTTACATCATCATTGCATCATCCTTACCTCATTCTTCTAGAAGGTGCCAAGTGTCACAAATATGATAGAGGAGAAGGGAGATTAGATCGTAGCCATTAGATCAAAACTTGTTCCCTAAGTTTCCTCTTACTTTACTTAGCCCACGTTTCTCTGACTTTCTTTATGGCCTTCCGGAGCTTAGAAAATTCTTTTGTCTACTCCATAAATTCCCTTTAATTCTCAAGAATATCTATGAATTTTCTTAGGCCATAACACTTCCTTTAAGCCTTGCATAAAACTTCATTTACTAAAATACCCTTTTATCGGTATAATCAGCTTTTTAATTTATTAAAGCCACTCCACTGGCCTTTTGATTGAGGGACTAATTTTATAAATTAGTACAACCTTTCAACTATTTAACCTCATTTTTGTGTACATTTTTGAGGTCTCTTGCTATTTCAAATAATTACCTTAAATGGTATACTTTTTACCGGCCATAACCTCATAAATTCCATTGAAGCTACCTCAGGGGTATTTTCATCTTTTTTCTTCACAGAAGAGCCTTAGAATATTATTTCCTATTTTCTGGGATTTTTTTGGAATTCTCTATATACTCTTCTATGTTTACCCCTGTTGGTCATAACTTTCTGAATTTACGGTTTAGTCCCTGCTTATACTTGACTTCATACAATATTCTCTTTGAGGTTTCTAACTTAACCCTTGGCCTGTTTCTACTCTCTTTTCTCTTTCTGGGCCTTAAGACTTTATTGGAGCCTCTAGCCTTGATTATATTTGAGCCCCTGAAAACTTTTACTTTGCAGTTTAGTCCCTGAAACTACTTTGACTTCCTTTCTCATCTTTGGGACTTCTGCTCAAAAGGGGTCTAGTAGCCTATCCAATTTAGGCTATTTCTGGTACTTCTAGGCCTAAAAGTTGGGATGTTACAATTCTCCCCCTTTCAAAAAAATTTCGTCCTCGAAATTCCGAGTCAACCCTCTATTCTTACCTTTAATGAGAGGTTAACTGAGGAGAATATCCCCACGGATACTTAACTCTGACCTCTTTAACTTTTCATTATACTTCATTTTCGGGTTTCAACCCTAGACTCCATACTTACATGACTTGTTGTTTTATACTTTTCTATCATTTACATGAGCATGGCCTTTGCTCTTAAGCATTTTGTCACCACTACTCACATTCTTCCTATACTTTAGGCTTATTCTTTCATAATAATACCACGACAGTATGCCTGTCTTCATGGTATTTTACTATACCATGGCATTTTGGGTTCTCTTAATACGGCCTTTATCTATTCTTTGTTGTATACCCTGCCATTCCTCTTTACTTTAAGGGCATATTTCCTTTCTTTCCTTCATTGACTAGAACAAAATTGAGCCTAGTCTAATCAACAATAAAGGTGTCTGGAATAAGTCAAGGGTACTCTCTCTATATTAGTCCACCGCTAAAGGAGATTTTAGTATTTTAAACTCATCTCTAGTCATCGTCTTCCCAAAGAGGTACTGTACTCTTACCCTTATGGCTCAGCCATTTTCTCTTATGCTTAGTCTACCATGACCTCAGGAGCTACTGCGTTCTACCGTAAGCCTCTTCAGGATCCATCGTGACCCTGGAATACTATCATCAATCTGAGTCATCTTAGGGTCTCTAGGAGACTCTAGACCATAGAGTTGAGTAATAAAATAAGTCACCTCCACTCAGCTAGTAACTTGACTGATTATTCCCCAAGACTGATCACAGACATCAGTATTGTCTTCTTAGGCCTTACTCAATCCTTCCCGTCAACTCCTGGAATTCTTAGCCTTTCCATATTTCTTTAGCCCTTAGTTTTAGCTTCCTTGGGCCATTTTCCTTTCCTTGTGCCTTTTGAATCCCTAGGCACCAGCTCATCTCTAAAGCCCATTAACTTGCCATTGCATCAATGCCAGGCTGCCTCGTCTTAGGACTCTGCAGTCCTTGCTGTCTCTTAACAATTTGGATAGCATCGGGAGAGGACTTATATCATCATATTCTCATTATCCTTCAGTATTCCATAGTACCTTGTTAAGCTCAAAGAGCATTTGTTTGCATATCACACTTCTGTTGTCTTAACCAGTTTCACTCTCTCTGGGATAAGGTCTGTCCTGTGCCTTGCCTTGGCTGCTTCTACTTTTCCTGTGGGAGGACAGATTACTCTGACTGGAGCATCGTCAACTCAACCACTTACTTTCCCTTTTATTCCTTCAAAGGATAGCTTACTCTTACTAGAGCAGTGTCGATCTGATCCGGAGAACCACTTCCCAATCTTAAAAAGGTACTTCATGGTCAAGACTTTCCTCATATGCAATCTCTGCTAGGGTACATTCTTTGAATACCATATCCCTATTGAAGGGAGCCTCTCCACTAGATTACTCTATCTT
Organism: Neltuma alba; assembly: GCF_004799145.2. Lineage (NCBI taxonomy): Eukaryota > Viridiplantae > Streptophyta > Magnoliopsida > Fabales > Fabaceae > Neltuma > Neltuma alba. The sequence goes on along the minus strand of NW_021635031.1, from coordinate 8,540 downwards.
ATAGGCAGTGGCATCTATCTATAGGAATTTCATTTCTTAGATTCCTTAATGGCCTGAGTGCCATGGTTGCATGCTCTTAGATACCTTAGGGACATAAAAGAGTATTGTTTAGTCCCTAACATTATCATGTATCTAAGCATCATTGAGCTCTAGGTATCACCAGGAACTTGCTCATCTCTCTCTGTGCATTAGTTCCCAATACAACCATCCACTATCATGTTCTTATTCATTTCCTTTCATCTCTATCCTCAAGAGGGATCTTGCCTTACTTTACTTTCTCTAACTTTCTTTACCTCTTGACCAATTATTCTTATGGTTAGGTATTGATCACTATACCCTCATCACACCACACAACGAATGTTTAATCACCTTGCTGTGTGGTATCTAGGTTAGGCACCTAGGTTACCATTGACCCTTCATTCATTATCATCTAATCTCTGTCTCTCTTAGTTCGCTATCCCATTAGGATTTCTATCTCTATACAGGGATTTGAATAAACCTCAAGCATATTATCCTGTTACCTTGCCTCTATCAAGGTCACATCGATTACTTAAGGTATAGGTTGACATTCGGTTCCCTTGCTAGGGTATTGACTTATATCTCTGACTGGCTTACTGTACCCTTAACCATTCAATTCTATGGTCATATAGTACTAATCATAAAGTGACCGTATTGTTAGAAACAATCTCACCCAAGAGGGGGGTGAATTGGGCGAGTTACAAAAATTTCCAATCAAAAGCGTGTCAGTATTGAATAAAAAACAGAGAGTCAGAGTATGAAGAATTTTAACCGCAGAGAGGAGACACAAGATTTATACTGGTTCGGTCTAAACCACGTGACCTACTTCCAGTCCCCAGAACACCTCTGAGTATTTTACTATCTTCCAAGATCGACAGGGCTCTTGGTGCCTCGGTACAGTAATTGAATCGCTCAATCACTCCCCCTTACTCCCGTAAGGATACAACCCCTCTCAAGAGTCCACACTCTTGAGTGTCACTCAAGTCTTTAATAAGAGTAGTAATTGGCTCTCTTACAGAGTGAATTTAATGATAAACACTGATGCTCGGTAGTAACGTGAAAACAGAGTATTGAATGCGTAACTAAATAATCGCAGGTGGTAGTTCCGGTATTCAATCTCTTCATTAATGCTTCTTCGCGCCTTTTATAGTTGATATCGTTAAGTAGCCGTTAGACGGAAGAGCTTCTAGCCGTTGTGACTTCGTTTGCGTGTTTCGCTGGTTTCAACGGCTCCGCCATTAATGCGTCTGAGCTTCTGATACTGTAGGTCGTAGTCTACGTAATCCCGTTGAAGAGCCGTTGCCCTCGTTTTCATTAATCTGCATATTTTGAGCAAATGAGAGTTTTGTGGTGAATGCTTTAATCTCGAACACAGAGAGAAAACCAATTTATCATTCAAAGATTTGTGACGAAATCATTTATCAGTAAGAAGAACAGAAAGTCATTCTGGTTTAGTTTGATCGAAAAGATGATCGATTACTTGATGATAGATCAAGTTATCGATAAACAGAATGAAGACTTTTCGAATTAGATCACCAATATTATCGATCAAGTGTTGGATCATTGACTCTAAGAATTATCATAGAAAGAGGAAATCGTTCCATGATCGAATAAGTGATCGAACATATGTTTGATCGAACAGATTATCGAAAATTTAAATGTTACTGAAATGAAGCTTCAGTCATTGATGATCGAACATCTTATCGATAAATGTATGATGGATAATGTTATCGATAAACCATGGGTATGTATATATTCAATGAAAGACACAACTATCTGAAATGATCGAACAGTTGATTGATCAATGAACATTCGAACAAGTGATCGATAAAGTGAAGAAAGAAATTTATCCTTGTAAGACAGAGAAAATGATTATCGATCACGTTTTGTGAAAACATGAGTTCCAGGGAATTGAATGATCGATCATATTATCGAAAAACCAGTGATCGATTTGGTGATCGAAAAATAGTTCACCATAACTTAATGTGAAAATAGCAATCCTTAGACTCTTTATCGATCATGTTATGTGAAAACTTATTTAAGCAAACAAGTTAAATTTATCGATAACATTATCGATAATTTGGTTGTAGGAAAAACTGAATAAGAGTAGATAAGGACATTGATTATCGATCATGTGATCGATAATTTTATGATCAATAAGTTTATCGATCCATCTGTAAAGATGATTACCTGCATTCAGAGAGTTAGAGCATAAAGTTCGAACACGTAATCGATAAACAAATGATCGAGAATATGATCGATAAATTGGTAACAGAATTAATGTGCAGAACAAGTAGATTATGTTACCTTTTATCGAAGTCGTTATTGATGACTGATTTATCGATCACTTGATCGATAAATACACTTCAGATTTGGTTCTCTTATCAGTAACTCGATTGTTTACCTGATATTATCGATCAGTTTATCGATAATTAACCATACTCTTATGTGATTTTTACGATAGCGATAATCGATCACTTTATCGATTAATTGCTCATCGAATAGTTCTTCGATCCGAATACCTACTATAAACCTGATTTACATTTGAGCAATTATCTGAAACCTTAGCGATAAACAATTGATCGATCAGTTGATCGATCAAAATACTTAACCTTGATATTCTGACTTTGTTATCATCAAAACTATAATCCTAACATTCTCCCCCTTTTTGATGATGACAAAACATAAGTTATAAATCATCTATCAGAGAGAACATCAACCAGTTTTATATCCTCATAAAGCATGAAAAGAGCAGATAAATATCAAGAACATATTATCGATAAAAACACTATCCAGATACACAAAAGGAGATAACATAAAGTCATGACATAGAACCAAAAAGCAACTCATAAAACCATATAAGCTACGAAATATCATCAGTTTTCTTCTCCCCCTTTTTGTCAGCATCAGAAGGGGTAGGAACCGAAGGAATGGTCAGGGGAATAGGGAGAGGAGGAAGGGGAAAAAGTGGAGAAATAGATGGAAAATGAAAGGAGTGAACAGGTTGGGGTACAGTGATAAGAGCAAGAGTAGTAGGGACTGGAATAGAAGTAGATGGAACAGAAGGAGAAGTGGTGGAAATAGGAGAAGTGGGTAAGGGAGAGGAAGGAGGTGCAGGCTCAGGGTGCGGTGGAGAGGTAGGATGAAAGAGGAGATCCTCATAGCTGAAGCTTGTGCTAGGTGCAGTGAAGTGCTGGCAGAGAGAGGTAACTAAGCCTTTAAGCTCTTGGAGTTCCTTGTCCACTGAATTAAACCTCTCGGTCACTTCTCTTTCCAAAACCACCATAGCTTGTTGGTGAAGATCCAGAATCTTAGAGATGCCATCAAACTTCCGGTCAGAAACTTCCCCATAGTCTCTGGCAGTGGAGTAGACTCTTGTCTCAAATGCGCGAAGCTCAGCCTGAAACATTTCCCTGAGAGATCTCTCCATAAAAGATGGACCAGGGGTATGAGATGGAGCAGCAGTGGATTCAGCTTCATCCTGGGTCCGAGATGTACTAGCAGCAGGTTGCTTTCCCTTATCCTTCTGAGATACTTTCTGTGATGGTGTAAAGGGAACAGAGATCCTCATTTTGTGGAGCTGAGTGAGGCCAAAACCAGGAACCTTAGTCTTGATTTCCCCAGGCTCAAATGGAGCAATGTTATGTGCCTGAAGGAAATAGGTGGCCAGCTGAGGATAGGGAATTAGGGTTGATCTGGACTTGTTAAGAACAAAGTCCTTCATCTCAGAGTAAATAAGATCCCCAATATTAATCTTTTCCCCACTAATAATCCGGGCTAGAAGAAGATAATCATCCTGAGTGAGATGTGAGAAACTACCGGATTTGTTTACCATGCACCTAGAATAGATGTAATGGATGATCCTATAGAAATCACACATCTGCTTAGGGGGAAAATTCAGCTCACCGGGATAATCACTATTCTGCATTAAAATTCTATAAGCCTTTACTTCATTCATGTCACCACCTCGCACAAAATCTTGAGTCCCTAGCAGCTCATTTATTTTGGCACTGGTGAGTTTAAAAGCTCTGCCTCTCAGTGTAACTTTCAGACAATTTTCTATGAGATTGTCTTTATCATCATATTTTTCTACTGATTCCATATTACAGTAGAATCTTTTAACCACTTCGGGACAGTATTCACCACCAATGATTAACCAATTCGAATAATGCTGCAGTGGGTCACTTAAATCAAGATCAATCTGTTTATTTTTCCTCAGACCCTCTAAGTCCACAGATACCACAGGACAGAATTTTCTATTGGCAAAATCGGCCTTATACTTTGCTATATTAACTTCATTATCGAGATTGCCAGATAATAACTCAGAAAATTCAGTGGGTATACCTTCAGGAGGAATTTCCCGAGCGACTCCTTCACTTGCCCTCTGTTTCTTCTTTCTCGGTTGCTTGGGGATAGATATATTCAAGGCGGATTCCACGGCTTTCTGAACTGAGACTCCATCATCCGACTCGGTCTCCGATTCTTCAGTCACTATCGGTAACTTTGATTTGGACCGGGGAGATTTTCTGAGAGAGGCCGGTTGTTCTTCGGCCCGACTTTCCCTGATTTTCAGAGTAGCCCTCTTCTTCGTTGATTCCTCCCTTACCTTCGGTCTATAACGTTTTCGAGTACCGAAGCAGTGGTGTTGCTTGATTGAGGTTGTTTCTCCTGCGCTTCTCCCTTTTCGACATTTGGTTGCTTCACCCGAGCCATTTCAGAAGTGCCGAGGGGTTTTTGTCAGATTAATCGGTTGGGAAACGGTGATTTTGAGGTGGGTGAAGATTGGAAAAGTAGCAGAGAAGGATTCGATCGGAGGAACGGTTGAAGAATTTAAGATAGTGGTGATTCCTGACCGTTGCGAAAAACAGGGGACCGGTATATTTCGAGTTAGGGTTCGAAAACTGACGAAGGGATTTCAGAACAGTACCGTTATAGTCTTCGAAATTATCGATCAAGTTATCGATCAACACTTGATCGATCACGTGTTCGATAATTATGAAGAACACACTTGAACATAGAGCAGATTTATCGATTACGTTATCGATCATGCATTTATCGGACATATTATCGATAAAGTCAGTAAAAAGGAATGCGTACCTGATATAGTTTATCGATCATTTGTTCGATAATTAAGCTTATCGGTCAGCTTATCGATCAATGCTTACCAATTTTGACGGATGGGTCTCGAATCCTTGAGGCTCTTGATCGATGTTCTGATCGATATTGAGTTTATCGATCACGTTATCGATAATTGTAGTGTTGGAGCAATTCCCTTTCTTTACAAAGTGAATTTATCGATCAGTTGATCGATAAATTATCTCCTACTTGCCTTCATGATTATCGATCAATTGATCGATAATCTCATACTCTGTTTACCTCTGTTTTTCTTCATCGAAACAGAGCTTCCTGCAAAACAAATTTCTACATACTCCGATGCTTAAGTTAGTTATTTTATCATCAAAACAATAAATTTAAACACTTAATCTTGAGTGATAGTATGACATTTCTTACAATTCATTGGGATTTACCATTCCCAATTCTCTTCTGAAGAAGTTGAACTTCTGTTGATCTAGTGGTTTTGTGAAGATGTCGGCTATCTGATATTCAGTGGGGATGAATTCAACCTTTACATCTTTCTTTTGAACATGGTCCCGAATAAAGTGATGTCGAACATCAATGTGTTTGGTTCGAGCATGATGGACTGGATTCTTGGACAGACTTATCGTGCTCGTATTATCACATAAGATTGGAATCTCACGTAAGTTGATTCCTAGATCTTGTATTTGTTGTTTTAGCCATAAGATCTGAGCACAACAGCAGGCAGTGGCTACATATTCTGATTCAGTTGAGGAGATTGCCACGGTGTTTTGCTTTTTACTTGACCATGAGACAAGACATCCTCCGAAGAATTGACATTGTCCACTGGTGCTTTTTCTGTCTGTTTTATATCCACCGTGATCGGCGTCTGAGTATCCCATTAGATATTCGGTTCCTCTTTTTGGATACCAGATTCCTAAATTTTGAGTTCCTACAAGATATCTGAGTATCCTCTTGACGGCTTCTTCATGTGACTCTTTTGGAGCTGACTGATATCTTGCACACATTCCCACACTGAACTGAATATCTGGTCTACTTGCAGTGAGGTATAGTAAGGAACCGATCATCCCTCTATATCTTGTTAGATTTATGTCTTTCCCGTCTTCGTCTACATCAAGCGAACAGGTTGAGCTCATAGGAGTCTTTACACTTTTGGCATTCTCCATTCCGAATTTCTTCAGCAGCTCCTTTACATATTTCGTCTGGGATATAAATATACCGTTTTTCTTTTGTTTGATTTGCAATCCCAGAAAGAAGTTTAGTTCTCCCATCATGGACATCTCGAATTCTCCCTGCATAAGCTTAGCAAATTCTTGACAGAGATCTTCGTTAGTAGCACCGAAAATAATATCATCTACATATATTTGAACAATCAAAAGATCTTCCCTACTTCTTTTAATGAAAAGTGTGGCATCCACTTTACCTCTTTCAAAACCTTTTTCTATCAGGAAGTTGCTAAGTCGTTCATACCAAGCTCTAGGAGCTTGTTTCAATCCGTACAAAGCCTTTTTAAGTTTGTAAACATGATTAGGAAAATTTGAATTTTCAAAACCGGGAGGTTGTTCGATAAACACTTCTTCTGATATGTAACCGTTCAGAAATGCACTTTTAACATCCATTTGAAATAGTTTGAAATCTTTGATGCAAGCAAATGCCAAAGAACTCGTATGGCTTCCAATCTAGCTACAGGAGCATACGTTTCTTCATAATCGATTCCCTCTTCTTGATTATAGCCTTTTGCTACTAATCTGGCTTTGTTTCTGATGATCTGAGCCGATTCATCGAGCTTGTTTTTGAATACCCATTTGGTGCCGATGACCGGATGGTCTTCTGGTCTGGGTACCAATTCCCAAACTTGATTTCTCTCAAATTGGTTAAGCTCTTCCTGCATTGCAACTATCCAGAATTCATCTGATAGTGCTTCGTCAATATTAGAGGGTTCAATGTGAGATATGAATGCAGAAAAAAGAACTTCATTGACTATTGTCTCCGGTTTTGACCCCTTCATTGACTTTACCAATGACTTGTTCCAGAGGATGATCTCGTTGTGTCTCCATGCCTTTGGCTGCTCTAGATTTTCTTGTAAAGAAGGATCGTTTAAATCATCCCTGTTTTCTGAAACGGTTTCTGAAATAATTTGTTCGAGTTTTTGTTCAAATCCAATTTTTGAAAATTTTGAACGATTTCAGCATCATCATCTATAGGTTTCGAAATTGCTTCAGTTTCAGCAAACACCACATGAATTGATTCTTCTATTGTAAAGGTTCGTTTATTGAAAATTCTATATGCTTTACTACGATTAGAGTAGCCAAGAAACAAACCCTCATCAGCTTTAGGATCGAATTTACCCAGGCTTTCTTTGTTGTTGTTGTGGATATAGCATCTGCTTCCAAAGATCCTTAGGTGTGATAGATTGGGTTTTTCTCCCCTGTACAATTCATATGGAGTCTTCCCGAGCAGTGTTCTGATGTAGGCTCTATTAGATATATAGCAAGCTGTGCTCATTGCTTCTGCCCAGAATACTTGTGAGACCCCTTTCTCATTTAGCATTGCTCTAGCCATCTCCGTGAGTACTCTATTCTTTCGTTCAACTACTCCGTTCTGTTGAGGAGTCCTTGGTGCAGAAAAGTTGTGGTCAATTCCATGTTCCTCACAATAGTCTGCAAATTCGTTGTTTTCAAATTCTCCTCCGTGATCTGACCTGATTGACACAATAGATATACCTTTCTCATTTTGGACCTTTTTGGCAAAAACAATGAAAGCATTAAAAGTTTCATCTTTAGAGGAAAGAAACAAAGTCCAGGTAAACCTCGAATAGTCATCAACTATTACAAGGGTATAAAGATTTCCTCCGAAGCTTTTTACTCTAGATGGACCGACCAAGTCCATGTGAATCATTTGGAGTGGTCTTTCAGTTGAAACTATCTTCTTTGATTTAAACGAAGACTTTGTTTGTTTACCTCTTTGACATGCATCACAGATATCATTACGTTCATACTGGATTTTTGGTAAACCAACAACTAGATCCCTTTTTATTAATTTGAAAGTTGATTCATATGACATGTGCAAGTCGTTTGTGCCAAATCCAACTTTCCTCCTTTTGACTATAAAACAGTTTTCAGAGTTTTAGAATCAATTTGAAGTGTATAACAGTTACCGTCCCTCGGAGCTCTCAGCTTTGTATTCAGTTCTTCTTTCTTCAGGGTAGGTCACTTTTGCTTATGATTAAGCATTCTTGGAATCAAAGATCACCCAGTTGTTTTTGTCCGCACTCTGACTGACACTGAGGAGATTATGACATAGACCTTCCACGTAGTACACATCTTCGACCTTCATGCCTATGCTACTTCCGATTTCTCCAATTCCAGCAATTTTCCCGATTGGTTCCTCCGAGCTTACTTTGTCCTCCGTCTTTTGGTTTGAGT
>NW_021635030.1:0-35687 GCF_004799145.2 Neltuma alba | reverse complement strand
TCAATGTTAGAAACAATCTCACCCAAGAGGGGGGTGAATTGGGTGAGTTACAAAAATTTACAATCAAAAGCGTGTAAGTAATGAATAAAAACAGAGAGTCAGAGTATGGAGAATTTTAACCGCAGAGAGGAGACACAAGATTTATACTGGTTCGGTCTAAACCACGTGACCTACTTCCAGTCCCCAGAACACCTCTGGTATTTCACTATCTTCCAAGATCGACAGGGCTCTTGGTGCCTCGGTACAGTAATTGAATCGCTCAATCACTCCCCCTTACTCTCCGTAAGGATACAACCCCTCTCAAGAGTCCACACTCTTGAGTGTCACTCAAGTTTTAATAAAAGTAGTAATTGGCTCTCTTACAGAGTGAATTTAATGATAAACACTGATGCTCGGTAGTAACGTGAAAACAGAGTATTGAATGCGTAACTAAATGATCGCAGTTGGTAGTTCCGATATTCAATCTCTTCATTAATGCTTCTTCGCGCCTTTTATAGTTGATATCGTTAAGTAGCCGTTAGACGGAAGAGCTTCTAGCCGTTGTGACTTCGTTTGCGTGTTTTCGCTGGTTTCAACGGCTCCGCCATTAATGCGTCTGAGCTTCTGACACTGTAGGTCGCAGTCTACTACGTAATCCCGTTGAAGAGCCGTTGCACTCGTTTTCATTAATCTGCATATTTTAAGCTTTGAACAAATGAGAGTTTTGTGGTGAGTGCTTTAATCTTGAACATAGAAAGAAAGCTAATTTATCATTCAAAGATTTGTGACGAAATCATTTATCAGTAAGAAGAACAGAAAGTCATTCTGGTTTAGTTTGATCGAAAAGATGATCGATTACTTGATGATAGATCAAGTTATCGATAAACAGAATGAAGACTTTTCGAATTAGATCACCAAAATTATCGATCAAGTGTTGGATCATTGACTCTAAGAATTATCATAGAAAGAGGGGATCGTTCCATGATCGAACAAGTGATCGAACACATGTTTGTTAGAACAGATTATCGATAATTCAAATGTTATTGAAATGAAGCTTCAGTCATTGATGATCGAACATCTTATCGATAAATGTATGATGGATAATGTTATCGATAAACATAGTTATGTATATATTCAATGAAAGACACAGGCTATCTGAAATGATCGAACAGTTGATCGATCAATGATCATTCGAACAAGTGATCGATAAAGTGAAGAAAGAAGTTTTATTCCTGTAAGGTAAAGGAAATGATTATCGATCACGTTTTGTGAAAACATGAATTCCGGGGAATTGAATGATCGATCATATTATCGAAAAACCAGTGATCGATTACTTGATCGAAAAATAGTTCACCATAACTTAATGCGAATAATCAATCCTTAGACTCTTTATCGATCACGTTATGTGAAAACTTATTTAAGCAAACAAGTTAAACTTATCGATAATGTTATCGATAATTTAGTTGTAGCAAAACTGAGTAAGAGTAGATAAGGACATTGATTATCGATCATGTGATCGATAATTTTATGATCAATAAGGTTATCGATCCATCAGTGAATTTGATCACCTGCATTCAGAGAGTTAGAGCAAAAGTTCGAACACGTAATCGATAAACAAATGATCGGAATATGATCGATAAATTGGTAACAGAACTAATGTGCAGAACAAGTAGATTGTGTTACCTTTTATCGAAGTCGTTATTGATGACTGATTTATCGATAACTTGATCGATAAATACACTTCAGATTTGGTCTCTTATCAGTAACTCGATTGTTTACCTGATATTATCGATCAGCTTATCGATAATTTACCATACTCTTATGTGATTTTTACGTTAGCGATTATCGATCACTTTATCGATAAATTACTCATCGAATAGTTCTTCGATCCAAAAAGCCTACTATAGACCTGATTTACACTTGTCATTTATCTGAAACCTTAGCGATAAACGATTGCTCGATCAGTTGATCGATCAAAATACTTAACCTTGATATTCTGACTTTGTTATCATCAAAACTATAATCCTAACATTCTCCCCCTTTTTGATGATGACAAAACACAAGTTATAAATCATCTATCAGAGAGAACATCAACCAGTTTTATATTCTCAAAAGTATGAAAAGATCAGATAAATATCAAGAACATATTATCGATAAAAACACTATCCAGATACACAAAAGGAGATAACAAAAGAGATAACATAAAGACATGACAAAAAAACCATGAAATAAGCAACTCATAAAACAACCATAAACCATATAAGCTACAAATATCATCAGTTTTTCTTCTCCCCCTTTTTGTCAGCATCAGAAGGGGTAGGAACCGAAGGAATGGTCAGGGGAATAGGGAGAGGAGGAAGAGGAAAAAGTGGAGAAATAGATGGAAAATGAAGGGAGGGAACAGGTTGGGGTACAGTGATAAGAGCAAGAGTAGTAGGGACAGAAATAGAAGTAGATGGAACAGAAGGAGAAGTGGTGGAAATAGGAGAAGTGGGTAAAGGAGAGGAAGGAGGTGCAGGCTCAGGGTGCGGTGGAGAGGGAGGATGGAAGAGGAGATCCTCATAGCTGAAGCTTGTGCTAGGTGGAGTGAAGTGCTGGCAGAGAGAGGTAACTAAGCCTTTAAGCTCTTGGAGTTCCTTGTCCACTGAATTAAACCTCTCGGTGACTTCTCTTTCCAAAACCACCATAGCTTGTTGGTGAAGATCCAGAATCTTAGAGATGCCATCAAACTTCCGGTCAGAAACTTCCCCATAGTCTCTGGCAGTGGAGTAGACTCTGGTCTCAAATGCCCGAAGCTCAGCCTGAAACATTTCCCTGAGGGATCTCTCCATAAAAGATGGACCAGGGGTATGAGATGGGGCAGCAGTGGATTCAGCTTCATCCTGGGTCCGAGATGTACTAGCAGCAGGTTGCTTTCCCTTATCCTTCTGAGATACTTTCTGTGATGGTGTAAAGGGAACAGAGATCCTCATTTTGTGGAGCTGAGTGAGGCCAAAAACAGGAACCTTAGTCTTGATTTCCCCAGGCTCAAATGGAGCAATGTTATGTGCCTGAAGGAAATAGGTGGCCAGCTGAGGATAGGAATTGGGGTTGATCTGGACTTGTTAAGAACAAAGTCCTTCATTTCAGAGTAAATAAGATCCCCAATATTAATCTTTTCCCCACTAATAATCCGGGCTAGAAGAAGATAATCATCCTGAGTGAGATGTGAGAAACTACCGGATTTGTTTACCATGCACCTAGAATAGATGTAATGGATGATCCTATAGAAATCACACATCTGCTTAGGTGGAAAATTCAGCTCACCGGGATAATCACTGTTCTGCATCAAAATTCTATAAGCCTTTACTTCATTCATGTCACCACCTCGCACAAAATCTTGAGTCCCTAGCAGCTCATTTATTTTGGCACTGGTGAGTTTAAAAACTCTGCCTCTCAGTGTAACTTTCAGACAATTTTCTATGAGATTGTCTTTATCATCATATTTTTCTACTGATTCCATATTACAGTAGAATCTTTTAACCACTTCGGGACAGTATTCACCACCAATGATTAACCAATTCGAATAATGCTGCAGTGGGTCACTTAAATCAAGCTCAATCTGTTTATTTTTCCTCAGACCCTCTAAGTCCACAGATACCACAGGACAGAATTTTCTATTGGCAAAATCGGCCTTATACTTTGCTATATTAACTTCATTATCGAGATTGCCAGATAATAAGTCAGAAAATTCAGTGGGTATACCTTCAGAAGGAATTTCCCGTGCCACTCCTTCACTTGCCCTCTGTTTCTTCTTTCTCGGTTGCTTGGGGACTGATATATTTAAGGCTGATTCCACGGCTTTCTGAACTGAGACTCCATCATCCGACTCGGTCTCCGATTCTTCAGTCACAATCGGTAGCTTTGATTTGGACCGGGGAGATTTTCTGAGAGAGGCCGGTTGTTCTTCGGCCCGACTTTCCCGGATTTTCAAAGTAGCCCTCTTCTTCGTTGATTCCTCCCTTACCTTCGGTCTGTAACGTTTTCGAGTACCCGAAGCAGTGGTGTCGCTCGATTGAGGTTGTTTCTCCTGCGCTTCTCCCCTTTCCATGTTCGGTTGCTTCACCCGAGCCATTTCGGAAGTGCCGAGCGGTTTTTGACAGATTAATCGGTTGAAAAATGGTGATTTTGAGGTGGGTGAAGGTTGGGAATGTAGCAGAGAAGGATTCGATCGAAGGAACGGTTGAAAAATTTAAGATAGTGGTGATTCCTGACCGTTGCGAAAAACAGGGGTCCGGTATTTTTCGAGTTAGGGTTCGAAAACTGACGAAGGGATTTCAGAACAGTACCGTTATAGTCTTCGAAATTATCGATCAAGTTATCGATCAACACTTGATCGATCACGTGTTCGATAATTATGAAGAACACACTTGAACATAGAGCAGATTTATCGATTACGTTATCGATCATGCAATTATCGAACATTTTATCGATAAAAACAGTAAAAAGAAATGCGTACCTGATATAGTTTATCGATTATTTGTTCGATAATTAAGCTTATCGGTCAGCTTATCGATCAATGCTTACCAATTTTGACGGATGGGTCTCGAATCCTTGAGGCTCTTGATCGATGTTCTGATCGATATTGAGTTTATCGATCACGTTATCGATAATTGTAGTGTTGGAGCAATTCCCTTTCTTTACAAAGTGAATTTATCGATCAGTTGTTCGATAAATTATCTCCTACTTGCCTTCATGATTATCGATCAATTGATCGATAATCTCATACTCTGTTTACCTCTGTTTTTCTTCATCGAAACAGAGTTTCCTGCAAAACAAATTTCTACATACTCCGATGCTTAAGTTAGTTATTTTATCATCAAAACAATAAATTTAAACATTTAATCTTGAGTGATAGTATGACATTTCTTACAATTCATTGGGATTTACCATTCCCAATTCTCTTCTGAAGTAGCTGAACTTCTGTTGATCTAGTGGTTTTGTGAAGATGTCGGCTATCTGATATTCAGTGGGGATGAATTCAACCTTTACATCTTTCTTTTGAACATGGTCCCGAATAAAGTGATGTCGGACATCGATGTGTTTGGTTCGAGCATGATGGACTGGATTCTTGGACAGACTTATCGTGCTCGTATTATCACATAAGATTGGAATCTCACGTAAGTTGATTCCTAGATCTTGTACTTGTTGTTTTAGCCATAAGATCTGAGCACAACAGCAGGCAGTGGCTACATATTCTGATTCTGTTGAGGAGATTGCCACGGTGTTTTGCTTTTTACTTGACCATGAGACAAGACATCCTCCGAAGAATTGACATTGTCCACTGGTGCTTTTTCTGTCTGTTTTATATCCACCGTGATCGGCGTCTGAGTATCCCATTAGATATTCGGTTCCTCTTTTTGGATACCAGATTCCTAAATTTTGAGTTCCTACAAGATATCTGAGTATCCTCTTGACGGCTTCTTCATGTGACTCTTTTGGAGCTGACTGATATCTTGCACACATTCCCACACTGAACTGAATATCTGGTCTACTTGCAGTGAGGTATAGTAAGGAACCGATCATCCCTCTGTATCTTGTTAGATTTATGTCCTTCCCGTCTTCGTCTACATCAAGCGAACAGGTTGAGCTCATAGGAGTCTTTACACTTTTAGCATTCTCCATTCCGAATTTCTTCAGCAACTCCTTTACATATTTCGTCTGGGATATAAATATACCGTTTTTCTTTTGTTTGATTTGTAATCCCAGAAAGAAGTTTAATTCTCCCATCATGGACATCTCGAATTCTCCCTGCATAAGCTTAGCAAATTCTTGACAGAGATCTTCGTTAGTAGCACCGAAAATAATATCATCTACATATATTTGAACAATCAAAAGATCTTTCCTATTTCTTTTAATGAAAAGTGTGGCATCCACTTTACCTCTTTCAAAACCTTTTTCTATCAGGAAGTTGCTAAGTCGTTCATACCAGGCTCTAGGCGCTTGTTTCAAACCATACAAAGCCTTTTTAAGTTTGTAAACATGATTTGGAAAATTTGAATTTTCAAAACCGGGAGGTTGTTCGATAAACACCTCTTCTGATATATAACCGTTCAGAAATGCACTTTTAACATCCATTTGAAATAGTTTGAAATCTTTGATGCAAGCAAAAGCCAAAAGAACTCGTATGGCTTCCAATCTAGCTACAGGAGCATACGTTTCTTCATAATCGATTCCCTCTTCTTGATTATAGCCTTTTGCTACTAATCTGGCTTTGTTTCTGATGATCTGAGCTGATTCATCGAGCTTGTTTTTGAATACCCATTTAGTGCCAATGACCGGATGGTCTTCTGGTCTGGGTACCAATTCCCAAACTTGATTTCTCTCAAATTGGTTAAGTTCTTCCTGCATCGCAACTATCCAGAATTCATCTGATAGTGCTTCGTCAATATTAGAGGGCTCAATGTGAGATATGAAAGCAGAAAAAAGAACTTCATTGACTATTTGTCTCCGGGTTTTGACCCCTTCATTGACTTTACCGATGACTTGATCCAGAGGATGATCTCGGTTGTGTCTCCATGCCTTTGGCTGCTCTAGATTTTCTTGTAAAGAGGAATCGTTTAAAACATCCCTGTTTTCTGAAACGGTTTCTGAAAATAATTTGTTCGAGTTTTTGTTCAAATCCAGTTTTTGAAAATTTTGAACGATTTCAGCATCATCATCTACAGGTTTCGAAATTGTTTCAGTTTCAGCAAACACCACATGAATTGATTCTTCTATTGTAAAGGTTTGTTTATTGAAAATTCTATATGCTTTACTACGATTAGAGTAGCCAAGAAACAAACCCTCATCAGCTTTAGGATCGAATTTACCCAGGTTTTCTTTGTTGTTGTTGTGGATATAGCATCTGCTTCCAAAGATCCTTAGATGTGACAGATTGGGTTTTCTTCCCCTGTACAATTCATATGGAGTCTTCCCGAGCAGTGTTCTGATGTAGGCTCTATTTGAAATATAGCAAGCTGTGCTCATTGCTTCTGCCCAGAATACTTGTGAGACCCCTTTCTCATTTAGCATTGCTCTAGCCATCTCCGTGAGTACTCTATTTTTTCGTTCAATTACTCCGTTCTGTTGAGGAGTCCTTGGTGCAGAAAAGTTGTGGTCAATTCCATGTTCCTCACAATAGTCTGCAAATTCGTTGTTTTCAAATTCTCCTCCGTGATCTGACCTGATAGACACAATTGATATACCTTTCTCATTTTGGACCTTTTTGGCAAAAACAATGAAAGCATTAAAAGTTTCATCTTTAGAGGAAAGAAACAAAGTCCAGGTAAACCTTGAATAGTCATCAACTATTACAAGAGTATAAAGATTTCCCCCGAAGCTTTTTACTCTAGATGGACCGACCAAGTCCATGTGAATCATTTGGAGAGGTCTTTCAGTTGAAACTATCTTCTTTGATTTAAACGAAGATTTTGTTTGTTTGCCTTTTTGACATGCATCACAAACATCATCGCGTTCATACTGGATTTTTGGTAAACCAACAACTAGATCCCTTTTTATTAATTTTGAAAGTTGATTCATGTTGACATGTGCAAGTCGTTTGTGCCAAATCCAACTTTCCTCCTTTTTACTAATAAAACAATTTTCAGAAGTTTTAGACTCAAGTTGAAGTGTATAACAGTTACCGTCCCTCGGAGCTCTCAGCTTCGTATTCAATTCTTCTTTCTTCAAAGGTAGGTCATCTTTGCTTATGATTAAGCACTCTTCAGAATCAAAGATCACCCAGTTGTTTTTGTCCGCACTCTGACTGACACTGAGGAGATTATGACACAGACCTTCCACGTAGTACACGTCTTCGACCTTCATGCCTATACTACTTCCGATTTCTCCGATTCCAGCAATTTTTCCCGATTGGTTTCCTCCGAAGCTTACTTTTCCTCCGTCTTTTGGTTTGAGTGATGTAAACTTTTCAGTGTCACCCGTCATGTGTCTGGAACATCCGCTGTCTATATACCATTTATTTGTTCTGGATGCCTTGAGACATACCTCGTCTGTTTCTGATTCCTCGTTTTCTTGGGCCACTAGACAGATATTAGCTGTCTCTTCATCATCACTTTCTTCTTCTTCATCGGAGGAACTGTCTCCCCAGATTGATGTGACGAAGGCTTTCTTCTTTCTGAATCTTTCTTTCTTCTTCTCTTTGTCCTTCGCTCTGGAGAGTTGGGGACATTCCGCCTTGATATGTCCTGGCTTCTTACATTCGAAGCAAATGATTGGATCCTTTGATTCGTTCGGATATGAGGAAATTCTGCGTTTCGGCTGAAACTTCTTTCCGGTTCTGTTTTTGTAGAATTTCTTGAACCTCCTGACTATAAGGCCCATTTCATCATCATCAAGATCATCTTCATTATCATCTTCGCTCTCTTGAGTTTTAAGAGCGATGCCTTTCCAGTTCTTCTCATTCATCTCCTTTTTGTATTTTTGCTTGCTCTCATATTCAGCAAGGCTCCCGAACAGTGCTGCGACAGAACCAATGGATTCTCCTTTGGTTTCTTCAATAGCTGTTACTTTCGGTTCCCATTCTTTTGTGAGACCGCTCAGTATTTTCCTCACTTGATCTTCTTGACTATATTTCTTCCCAAGTGCAGTGAGGTGGTTTATGAGATGTGAGAATCTGACTTCCATATCTCGGATACTCTCTCCTTCCTTCATTCTGAATAACTCGAATTCGGTGGTAAGAGTGTTGATTCGACTCTGTTTTACACCGGTGGTTCCTTCATGAGCTATCTCCAGAGCCTCCCACATTTCCTTCGCAGTTTCCAGACTTGAGACTCTGAAGTATTCCCTCTGACTAAGCGCACACGTGAGTATGTTGATAGCTTTGTCATTTAGAGTCACCAGCTTCTTATCTTCCTCATCGAACTCCCTGGGACTCTTGCGTACTTACTGGCCATCTACTATTTTCATAGGGACATAGTTGCCGTGTTCTATTACGTCCCACAGCCCATACTCTGTGGCCTTAATGAAGATTTTCATCCTCATTTTCCAGAAGGTATAATTTTCTCCACTGAAGCCTGGCGGCTTAGATGTTGAGCATCCTTCGGGTAGCACGCTATCTCCAAATCCTGCCATTAGATCTCTCTTCGGACTGTTAAATCCTTCGTGAAGAGACCTGCTCTGATACCAAATGTTAGAAACAATCTCACCCAAGAGGGGGGTGAATTGGGTGAGTTACAAAAATTTACAATCAAAAGCGTGTAAGTAATGAATAAAAACAGAGAGTCAGAGTATGGAGAATTTTAACCGCAGAGAGGAGACACAAGATTTATACTGGTTCGGTCTAAACCTCGTGACCTACTTCCAGTCCCCAGAACACCTCTGGGTATTTCACTATCTTCCAAGATCGACAGGGCTCTTGGTGCCTCGGTACAGTAATTGAATCGCTCAATCACTCCCCCTTACTCCCGTAAGGATACAACCCCTCTCAAGAGTCCACACTCTTGAGTGTCACTCAAGTTTTAATAAAAGTAGTAATTGGCTCTCTTACAGAGTGAATTTAATGATAAACACTGATGCTCGGTAGTAACGTGAAAACAGAGTATTGAATGCGTAACTAAATGATAGCAGTTGGTAGTTCCGATATTCAATCTCTTCATTAATGCTTCTTCGCGCCTTTTATAGTTGATATCGTTAAGTAGCCGTTAGACGGAAGAGCTTCTAGCCGTTGTGACTTCATTTACGTGTTTTGCTGGTTTCAACGGCTCCGCCATTAATGCGTCTGAGCTTCTGACACTGTAGGTCGCAGTCTACTTAATCCCGTTGAAGAGCCGTTGCACTCGTTTTCATTAATCTGCATATTTTAAGCTTTGAACAAATGAGAGTTTTGTGGTGAGTGCTTTAATCTTGAACATAGAAAGAAAGCTAATTTATCATTCAAAGATTTGTGACGAAATCATTTATCAGTAAGAAGAACAGAAAGTCATTCTGGTTTAGTTTGATCGAAAAGATGATCGATTACTTGATGATAGATCAAGTTATCGATAAACAGAATGAAGACTTTTCGAATTAGATCACCAAAATTATCGATCAAGTGTTGGATCATTGACTCTAAGAATTATCATAGAAAGAGGGGATCGTTCCATGATCGAACAAGTGATCGAGCACATGTTTGTTAGAACAGTTTATCGATAATTCAAATGTTATTGAAATGAAGCTTCAGTCATTGATGATCGAACATCTTATCGATAAATGTATGATGGATAATGTTATCGATAAAACATAGTTATGTATATATTCAATGAAAGACACAGGCTAACTGAAATGATCGAACAGTTGATCGATCAATGATCATTCGAACAAGTGATCGATAAAGTGAAGAAAGAAGTTTATTCCTGTAAGGTAAAGGAAATGATTATCGATCACGTTTTGTGAAAACATGAATTCCGGGGAATTGAATGATCGATCATATTATCGAAAAACCAGTGATCGATTACTTGATCGAAAAATAGTTCACCATAACTTAATGCGAATAATCAATCCTTAGACTCTTTATCAATCACGTTATGTGAAAACTTATTTAAGCAAACAAGTTAAACTTATCGATAATGTTATCGATAATTTAGTTGTAGCAAAACTAAGTAAGAGTAAATAAGGACATTGATTATCGATCATGTGATCGATAATTTTATGATCAATAAGGTTATCGATCCATCAGTGAATTTGATCACCTGCATTCAGAGAGTTAGAGCATAAAGTTCGAACACGTAATCGATAAACAAATGATCGGAAATATGATCGATAAATTGGTAACAGAACTAATGTGCAGAACAAGTAGATTGTGTTACCTTTTATCGAAGTCGTTATTGATGACTGATTTATCGATAACTTGATCGATAAATACACTTCAGATTTGGGTCTCTTATCAGTAACTCGATTGTTTACCTGATATTATCGATCAGCTTATCGATAATTTACCATACTCTTATGTGATTTTTACGTTAGCGATTATCGATCACTTTATCGATAAATTACTCATCGAATAGTTCTTCGATCCAAAAAGCCTACTATAGACCTGATTTACACTTGGTCATTTATCTGAAACCTTAGCGATAAACGATTGCTCGATCAGTTGATCGATCAAAATACTTAACCTTGATATTTTGACTTTGTTATCATCAAAACTATAATCCTAACACTCAATATGATTTTTCTACAAGTAGTTATGATTTTTCAAAGTTGGATTAAAAATCTGGAATTTAACCAATGAACAGTAACTGGAGAACCAATTGCCAATTTTCAATCTACAACTTGTTTCGTGAATTTCTTAAACCATATCACTTCCAAATACGTATTTTGAGGGGTTAAAGGAAGGATGTTTCATAAAATCTTTCGTAAAATTTCCAAGTCTCTGAACTTAATATTTCATAATTTTTCCCAATTTTATTTTTCACTAAATAATTTTAATAATTTTTTTCCTTGTTCTCTTGAAATCTGAAAATTTAGGATGTTATAACAAATGTGCCTCTGAAAAGGGTTTTAGCAACAACACTTTTTGTTACCATAAAAGTTCTCTTCAGTAGCAAAAAATTATTTAATTGAACAAAAGATAAAATATAATGCATACATAAATCTCTTCAAATTATGGATCTGTTAATTTTAACTAGCCATCGGCAATTTTTCCAGCATGTGTGATCTCCCATACTTGATCGGGGGTACAGCTTGTCTAGTAGTGGAGCCTCTATATAAAGCATAATGTGAAAAAACAACAAATACTCAAAGATGAAAAAATGATAAGAAAAACAAAGCAAACTAAAGGAGCGGATTGAACTTACTATGGAGTATTCAACCTCTACAAATGATCAAGGACCACATGTATGTTTTGTCACGTGTTTTTCTCAATTTTGTGTGTATCTTGTACTTTTATTCTACATCGACTTTGGGTAAGTAATAAAGATTTATTCAATGAAATAATCATATGACGCATTTGAAAGGTTAGTAAGGTACCTTAATAATATCAAACTAAAAGTATGTCAATAACTACTACAAACCTTCAAAACCTATAGTTTAAGATGGATTTGCCAACCTTTCTTCAATTTTCTTATAATAGCCATACAAGTTGGTCTTATAATTTATGAAGGCATTCTGCAAAGTATCACTATAATTTTTTAGAAGTTTTCTTCATTTGTTGTAAAAGTAGGTTCAAATTTTTCCCAAAATAAACATCAATATTAGCATAAGTATTTGTTTTGGAAATATAAATAAACTAAGATAAATATTTACTTGATATAAATAGTGCCTTTACTTTTAAAATCTTCACATTACCATAATTTGTGTAAACATTCTCCCATTCATCCAAGCCCTTTAAAGATATTGTGGTCCTGACAACTTAACCATAATAATTAGCTAGGTCTCTTACTTCTAGGCCCATAGCTCTTGTCACGTCCTTGTAAAAGTAAGTTGAATTGTTGCTCCAAATCTAGTCCTCAAGTCCATGTTAAGCGACTTGTAAACTATCACATCCTACCAATTTTAACCCTGAGAATGTGAATAATAAATCAGATAGAGGGTTAAGTAGTAAAGCAGATTTAAAGGTGAAAAAACTTTTGAGTCGAGATCAGACTCTTGTCTGAATTGATATTTTTGAAATTATTGGTCTAGGAAGAGCAAAATGGAAAAATTTGAGAAAAATTTCATAGAATTCCCAGAAAATGGTAAAAAGTTAAATTAAAGGTTTTGGAACCCTATTTGAGGCCTTGGAGGTAGAAATGACATGAAAATAATTCATTATAGAATTTTCTATAAATAGAGGTTTTTCGAAACAAACAGTGAAAAATTAGCCTAAAACAATTATGTTAAATACGTAGAGGCCTCAATCATTCTGAAAAAAAAATGAAATAATTATTTAAGAATTTATTTGAGTTTATAAAATTATTTTCATATCCTGAAAGTGCAGAATTAATTTTAAAATATTTATTACTGAAATCTTATCGGTAAAGCCTGATTTTGGAGAAAATTCAAAATAAAAAGCTAGAGCTTGAGATAAATTTTGAAAATTTTCAGGGCAATTTTCTATATTAAAAGAGTATTTTTTATGGAGAGAAATGAATTTTTGAACATCCAGAGCTATTTTTGAAAATAGTAACTAAAATAGTGGGTTTTGGTTAGAAATTAATAATTGTGATTAGGCCACACTTCTTCTTCTTTCGTAATTAGTTTTAGACTTCATTTGGGCCAAAGAAGCCCACTAAATTTGTGCAGCCCATGGTCCCTCTTGTTAAGAGAGTTTAAACTCAATTTAAGTCTAAAATACATAAGAAAAATCAAGAGGAAGTGGCACTTGACATGAGCTGAAATTTGGGGTTATGAAGAGGGACACATATCCCCTTATGTGGCAGAAAATGGTGCCATTTTGGAGGGAAAATGATCAGATCTTGAGCTCTATAAATACCCCTCTAAATGATGCAAAATTCAGCCAAATCTAAGAAAATAAGCAAAAATTCTGTTCAACCAAAATCTCACCCTTAAACAGCACCTAAAACCTTCCAAGTCAAGAGAAAATCATCAAGCTTTAAGTAAGGATTCATTAAGGCATATCTAAGCTTGATTTTGGTTAGATTTAATGGTCATTTTGGTTGAAATTTCATGACAAATTCTAAGCTTATATGCTGTCCATTTTTTGTCATATTGAAGAAGCATTAGGGAAGGATAGAAACTGTGAATATGAGCTTAGAATAGCATGCTTAATTGATATTTGGGTTGAATTTTGGAAGAAAACCAAAGTTAAAAATTGTTTCAATATGATCTGATGATTTCAATGAGTTTAAAAGGTGTTTTTCTATAGAAAAACACCAAGAAAAAGTGTTTAAAATCATTAGAATCAAAAATAAAAATTTTGAAATTTCAAAGCATACGATTCAACCAAATCAGTTTGATGGGGAAGAAGTGTGATTTTGTTAAATTTGATTTGACTTTTGGATTCTACATGATAAATTGTGTAGGAATAACCCAAGAGACTGGTTTAAACAAAGAGAAAATAATTATATTAAAAATCAAAGAAAAAGGGATTTATATGAGTTTACTGTTGAGTAAAAGTGTTATTGCTTGGATTATTGGTAATTGGAGATGTGTTTATACTTGGATTGATAGGCACTGTTTGAGAAAACAGAGAAGAATCGAATTTCCAAGGAGGCCGAATTGTGTACTTGAGTAAGAGGTAGCATTGAACTCATAATTTGAATGCTTTCTTGTTTATTTAAATATGTATGTGTTATTTGATTTATGTTACCATGATGTGATTGAGCAAACTATGTGATTATGTATGAAATTCTATGTTGAATATACCTTGACAATATGTTATGAGGAATGGTATAATGGCTTGATTGATTGCTCTCTTTTCATGGCAAATGGTATACACATAAAATGTTGCACGATGATGTTAACTTCATGATCACATCACATTTTTACATAGCATGATTAGTATGATAATTATGATTTATTGATATTGAGATTTCTATGAAATCTCATTCCTTTTATGTTCAGATATTCACTAACTAAGGGTTAGACCAAGGAAGGACAAAGAAAAGGAGATTATTTTGGAAGATAATTGATTGATATGCCTCTTGGAATAATGTTTGTAATTATTATGAATTGTTATGAATTATTGTGAATTATTTGGGATTAAGGTATTAATGACCAAAGTTGATATGCATGTGATTATATCAGCAAGAAATTATGTTTTGGCATAGGTTATATGATTGGAATGGACATATGGAAGGTAAAGAGAAGAATAACCAAGAATTTCATAAAAAGGGATAAAAGTTGACTTTTTCAAGCGTAAAGTTTGACCACACAAAATTCTGTGCAAATGGATGAGAAATTAACTGAAATTTGGCAGGTTTATAGATCATATTTTTAGCTTTAAAACAAATGGTATTTCATGAAATTTGGAATTTTTTAAAAAGAGTTATGCCCTTCCAAAGTTGGGTATAAATTCTGAAAAAATTAAAAATGACCATATGAATACTACCACTTTGCGTGAATTCTGGGATTAATTTGTGAGCTTTAGATACCAATAAGTATTTTTCCTTTAAAGATCATATTAAGAGTTTTAAGTAGAACTTAGAATCACCTTATTTCGATTTGTCTAGAATTATTTATGATTTTTCAAAATTTGGCCTTTATTAGGGTTATAATGAATAGTAACTCAAATTTATGAAATTTTAAAGTTCAAATTTTTCTAACCTAAGGCCATAAGAAATGGTTCCAAATGGTTCTAATTGAGTTATAATGTGGTCTAAAAGTAAGGTGTGATATAAACTCATCTACCTTTCTTGATTGTATGAGAAGAGCCTATCATTCATGTGAAAGAATTAATGCACTTAAAAACATATGATGTTAGTTAGTTACTTGTATTGTATAAAATTAGGAAAAAATTTTTTTACCTATGTTACTATTTTCATCTCTTCTAATTCATTCTCTTCTATTTCATCTTCTCTGCCACTTTCTTCCTTGGTATCATCATCAAGCACATCCTCTTCACCACTATCTTCATGAACTAGTGAATTAGTTTTGCTATCATCAATAAATCTAGTCTTCATAGTATTATAGTTACTTTTTTGTGATGGTTCTCCTACTTGAATAAAGGTTTAGGGCTGTACGTCATCTCCACACAAGTCAATGTAAATATCATATTGTACAGGACTTGCATTTAAGATGACCACCAATTATTGGTAAGCCTCTTCATCAACCATTGCAACGTTAATGCCACTAACATCATTAACATTCTCAATTGGCATATTAAACAAGTCGCATGGATTTTTTTTTGACACCAACAAGTCAACCAAGTTCAACAATGTCATCCACATAAAAACCTTGCTTTGCTTGAATGCTAAAATCAATGGTTCATTAGTTTGTAATAAATATTGAGTATTGATACTTGTGAACTCATACTTATCAGCCTTTTATCCTTTGCCATAGTTAGCCACATCCTACTAGTGACACGTAAACAATATATCTTTATGTTATCTAAGTGAAACAACTCATAAATATACTCTAATACACCATAATATTCTTTATCAATGTTAGTGTTATCACCCTTAACTATGACACCATCAATTTGAGTCTTTTTTCCTATTGCCTAATATTTTGTATGCAAGTGAATTCATTGCTTACGAACATGGAGTAACGATTGAGCACTTTTAATAGACCAACTGATAATTTTTTAAGTTTAGGACTTAAATGGCCTTGTGTGGACAATGCTATCATCTATTAAACAAGAATCACTCCTTAAATATGCAATACTATGTAATTAATATAAACTTCAAAGTTCAAAATATGGAACTTACTCATGAACAAAACCAATCATGAAACTCCTTATACTACCTTTACTCACTCATCAATCCTCAAGCTTTAGGTTCTCTCCTATGTCCCCTAAATATTTTTCACACCAATGAGAAAAATATAAATTATAACAAATTATTCTCTTTAAATAAAGTTGACTTACTCCATAAATAGCCAATTTCTTTATGACTTTAGAGAACATACATTCTTACTTGACAATACTCCTCATAGGATAAAAAGATTAACTTAAAACATCCCCTAACTTCACCACTTCTCTTGAACATTGAAAGCTCATAGTTGATGTTATCATTGGTGTTATCATTTTGATGCTACATATTAAATCTTGTAGATTGTCTTTCAAATATTATAAGCAAAGTTAGACTTTCATCTACCAAATATCTTTTTACAATTGATCCTTCATCTGACTTGAGAGTTTTAAATACCTACAACAAAAAAGTCAAGCCTTGTTAAATGATAGATTATAAATATTATTCCTAGTGACCATGTTAAAGCAAATTACCTTTCTATAGGGCATATCTAACAAATTGGCCCACAAATTTTTGTCTCTCCTACTAAGTATATTGGCAAGTGAATCATGACATCAAAAAAGGCAAGTATTCTTAAAAATAATGCACGTATTGTCAAGTATAGTCTTTACTTGTTCAACATTAATTCTATTTGACTCTAAAGCTTGTCAAGCTCTTCACATGTCAAACACTTTGAAAAAATATTCTTAAAAAATCTTCTTAATTCTATAATTAGTTCACATTCAGAGAGGTAATAATGCACGTATTGTCATTGGAAATACTTCCTATAATAGCAGATGCTGATCATGGCTTTTTAAACCAAATATTTTTTGCTCATAAATATTGACATACCTTGAAATGTTAGATACAAAAGCATCAAGTACACTTAAGTTAGCTAAGAATTTACAAAGGGATTGTTTCTTTTCAAGGGATAATGTATAAGGAGCAAGAGGCTTATAAACATTATTACCATCTTTAACAAGGTGCAAATTACTCCTAATACCCAGGTCCATCAAATCATACTTGCTTTTTAATGTGTCATTTGTCTCAAATCCATGACCATCAATATAAGATTATCATAAACATTTTTTTCTATAGGCATCGCATCAAAATTATGTCATATCAACAAAATTTTTTAATAAAGCAATTGAAAAAATACTTCTTTTCCTCTAAGTATAAGCCTTAGTATATGTATGAGGCTTTCTTTTTTGACCTTCCCTAAATGACACATTACCCGATTCTTCAAGTTGGATGAGTATCTAATCTCTAATAAATCCAATAGGTGGATCCTCGTGTTCTTCTTTACTATCAAATGAGATCTTATTTTTATGCCATAGGTGACTTTATGGAAGAAAACACCCCATGTAACATAACCTGCTACTTAATAAAATGTAATGTGTGCCTTTGTAGCAACATCGGCATGCAAGCTTTCCTTTAGTTGACCAATCTAAAAGATTTCCACATGCAAGAAATTAATGTCCATAAGATTGCTATATGCATGATGAAATTTGATTTAGAGTATACATTATAGGTTTGCACCCCTACTTCCTATAACTATTTCAACTCCTCGGTCATTAGTTGCAAGCAAATATCTATTTCATCACTTGGAGACTTTGAGCTAAGACTTAAAAGTTTCAACATAAAGTACAGGCTCTTCATGCAAAGCCATGTTAGCAAGTTATGTGGCACCAAGACAACAGGCCAAATGCTATGACTTGTACTCTTATTTCCAAAACATTGAAATCCATCACTTCCCAAACCAAATTGAACACTTCTTGCATTAGTGGAGAAGTTAGGGTATTGTTTGTTAAAGTATTTCCAAGCAAGAGAATCAGCTAGATCTCTTAACACATCATCATTTGTATGTTTCTCTTAGTGCTACCTGTCATAGCTTACTTATATAGTACCTTAAAGTCCATTTCTAACCATTTTAGACCACTTTGAATGGCGTTAAGCTCATAAAAACGTAATTTAGACGTTACTTTACGAAATTACTGTTCACCACAAAATTTTCAGATTATAGGTTCAACTTTGAAAATTCATATCTCCTTATATACACATCCATTAGGGTGATCTATCTCTTATTTTAAAACTTAGGATGTGTACTATAAGCCTGCCAAATATCATGGCTTAAATTGTTCATTTGATAGGTCAAACTGAAGCTCAAATCTAACTGCTTTAAAACCTACGTTTTATACCTTAACCACTCTTTACTTCAATTCCTTTTTTATTTCTTTAGCATACATAACATGGGTTTACTTTTTCCCATTCATTCTCATACATTGCCATTCATGTTATAAGCATTCTACCACTACTACAGAAAAATCTAACTGTAGCACTTATTTTTTCATTCTTGTAGCATTTTCAAAATGCTACATTAACAC
This sequence comes from Neltuma alba, assembly GCF_004799145.2. Lineage (NCBI taxonomy): Eukaryota > Viridiplantae > Streptophyta > Magnoliopsida > Fabales > Fabaceae > Neltuma > Neltuma alba. The sequence continues at coordinate 16,981 of NW_021635030.1, read as the reverse complement.
CTGTTACAGAAGGGTATAGATAGAAGCTGTAGCGCTTTCAAAACACTATAGTAGGGCGATCTCCTGCACTACAGGTTATATACTTCGTGTAACGCTTACAAAGAAAAGCTATAGGAGGACCCCCTCCTGTAGTGCTTTCTTAGGAGTTCAAGGCACTACAGGAAGTGGTTACTTCTTGTAGCGCTTCCTTAGGGTTTTGCTATCTTATGTAGCGCTTCCTTAAGAAAACACTATAGAAAGTTCTACTTACTGTAGCACTTACTCAAGAAAGCGCAACAAAAATGTTTTTGTGAAAAAAAATTAATTAGTATTATATAACGTTTCCAAAAGCACATTTATAGAATTTAACATTTCTCAACTACTAGCAAAATTCAAAGATCAAATATATACAATAAAATTCTCAGAACATTACCACTATATATATTGATAACAGTTGCAAACAAAATGAATATGATTCTAATTCTACAACTAAATCCAAATCATAAAAGAGAAGCAGCTAGCCACTTTATATAAATAATTGTTCAAACACACTCTTCAATGACTTCATTTACTTGGTTGTTAGTGTACTTTGTGCAACATGCATCTTCATAATACTGCTCAATAATTTAGATAGCCAATTAAAATCACTAAAAATTAAGTATTAGATAATAATTAAAGTTAATAAACAATATAAAGTGAAAATAAAACTACTTACATTCTGAGGAATAAAAATTTGATCATGAGTAATAATTTGCTTCATGAATCTCATCATATAATAACCACAATGATTATTATTGGGTTGGAAAGGGCACTGCAACAATATTGTGAAATAGTTAAATCAATTTATGAATGCAAATAATTTATTTTCAAAACTTAAAAATTGAAATAAATACTTGAATTTTCTTCCACACGTAGCTTTATGAGGTGTCAGCAGCTTTAGAATAACTCAATCCAACATAACTTTGATAGCCAATCAACACACTAATTAAATGAAGTTCAGATTAAATTGGTTATTCAGTCATACAAATATACACATGCACACAAGTATGGACTAACACTTACCTATTGAACAAACACATCATATCAGGACGGTCTCTTGGTTGACCATACTCTAAAGGATTCAAATAGTAAATAAGGGGACCTAAAGGTGCCACTGGATTGATCACGATCAATATCCAATGTTGCCTAAAATTTTTTAAAAATTGTTTAATTAAATCAAAAGTAGCAAAATGATTAACAAATATCATAACTCATAAGAGTACAGCTGACTTACCCTACATTGAACGTGCTAGAAACAACATATTACGAGTTGTTTTTGCTGAGAAATACTCTTTAACCATGTTAGATTGAAAATCAATGTCCTTTTTTCCAGTATGTTGGCCTATCATATAGGGATTGATAAATGAGAATTGTACTGATCTTAGTGTCCATCAATACATCATGGTACAAGTGCCTTCATGTAAAAATAAATAATTAAATTAAAACTAATAACATTAAATGATAAATAATAAAAATGATGAAATACCTAATCCATATGTTAATAGCCGTAGCACCAACCCATCTACGATGAAATATGTCATTCAGCACATGCCAATCAATATTATCAAATATATCACTTGTGCTGTAGATGTGCCTATCAAACTCCACTTGAATACCATTTCCTTCCCGAAAAAAATTAGATGCAATCAATTCCAATTAATTACCATATGAGGTAATTTGTTTTTGACTTATTTGACTTGCTGATCGTGAGCCTTTCTTTTTCAATACACTTGTTGAACCCTTGGAGTTGCTGCGAACCAATTGAATTTGTTTGCTTCTTTGTTTTGTAACCTATAAAAATTATCAAACTAAATCAAAAATTTCTAATAAGATATATAAAAAAGTAAAAAAAGAAAGAAATAAAGAAAGTAAATTTATTACCTTTTGAAATGGCTCAATGAGATCTATAGGCCATACAACATAAGCACCGACAACATCTTTCACCATTATTTGCTCATCTGAAGTAGGAAATAGTAATTGAGCATCTTTATTGGTGCAAACGTCAATCCTTACACAGAGTGTGTTATGAGGTAATGGTGAATTGTGTAGAATTTCATCACCATTGTTGTAGACAGCACCCACAGCAACTGCATGCTTAAAAGATTGATCTAAATACAACTTGCAATTTGAGTTTCCCTACCAAAAGAAATAAAATCGATAAAGAAGAAATTATAAATTAAGTAGACAAAAAACTTGAGAAAATTTGCCAGAGGAAGAGGGATTTTAGGAGCTGAAGTACAACTGTCCTTTACGCTTGGGCTATCACATGTGTGAATAGTTGGTCCCAACCCATGTCGGATGTAGCTCTACAACTGCTCCATTAATTCCATTTTTTTGTTGCAATACATGAGTCTATTCAAAAAATTGTTCCTGCATTTGCTGTTTGAAAGAATTCATTTCCTCTTTTAGTTGTGAAATCTCATTTCGCCTGTAATGCTTTTGGGGTCCAAAATAAGATGTTAGTGTCACTCTAAAACCAACACCCTGAACATGACCAAGAACTTTAGGGACATTTAATGCTCTACTAAGCAAATCATCATGTCCAATATATTAGGCTTTATCTGGTTATTCTTGTGTGATTGATTTCTAGCACAAAAAAGAATGATAAAATTATTTCTTATAAAATAGAATCATTTAAATAAAGACTACTTAATGGAACATATAGTACTTGCACAACACTCTGCAACCCTTCTAACTTTGTCATAAACTATTTCACCTTTCTTGTTAGTGTAACCAGCGAGCCACAACACATGCCGTGATAATTGTGTAGCATCTAGGTTTGATTCCTTTATCTACAAATTAGAATTATTTGAAGTTAAAAATTATTCTAACAAATGTTATACATATAAAGCAATTATTAAGGCATATACCAGTTTTTCCTCTATTTGTTCATATGCTATTCGTCCTTGTCTATAGCGATATTTCATGTTTATCGGTCGGGACCGATTTTTGTCACTTAATTCCTGTTCAGATGAAAATTATTAATATTAACATATGTTAATTACATATAAATTATAGTTGGAAAAGTCTATCATTACCTAAAATTGCTCAGTTGTGTGTGACTCCAAAAGATATCCCATTGTTCTTGATTGATGATACCATCATATAAACTCAGTGGTATTGAGATGATATTCTCATCATCATTTCTCATGTAGTATTTGACTAGATCAGCACAAAACTTTCTTAGAAGAGTGCCAGCTTTCATTAGCACATACTCCTCTTGAGTCTCATCAATATCAAAACAAGACTGTAAGAAAAAACCATATTTAATTTGTTGAAGTGTGATCTTATGAGAAAAATAATAAGAATCTTAGAGCAATTAATATTTTACTGCCACTTCATTCCAAACTAAGTTCTTATACTGTTTTGGGCTCTTCTCCAATTGTCAAATGTACAAAGGACTCTATCTCAAACTGCAGCACCAATGAAACTAGTAAATTTGCTACGATTGACTCCAACTGGTTGCCCTATGGAATTCCACTCCAATATCATGGGCTATATCATGCTCATATCCCTCTCTTTCAATATGCAAAAGAACTGGGACATTATCCTCATTCTCCTTAGGAATATTAACATCATCTTCAGTTGGAGAATCTATTTTCCTACAAAATAATTAAAGCAGACAAAACATTAGTTAATAATGAGAAAGTTGAGAGAAGTAAGTAAAATAATTTAAAAATAAAATGAAACATACAAATAAATTTAACAAACTCATGTTCTTCTTCTCTTTCTTGTTTGATTTAAAATTGTGTTTCTCTTGAATCTTCTAGTACTTTGAATTGATACATTGACCCAATTTTCCTCTTTATGATGATGTCTAACATATAAGGGTTCACTCTCATCTTCATCTTCATCAACATCAAAATCTTCTGATCCTAATGTCTCAAACATAGGATCATCCTCATCTTTTGATTCATCCTCATCTATATTCATGTATTCAATACCTTTAGTAACATCTTTTATGATTTTTGTTTGACGGAAGTACAATGAACCAATTCTTCTTAGCAGGATCTGGAATGAAAAACACTTGTTCTGCTTGAGAGGCTAAAATGAAAGGATCATCTTTATACCCAACTTTGGAAAGGTCTGCCTGAATAAACCCTAACTCATCTATCCATAATCCATTGTTATTATTAACCCACTTGCATCTGAAAATAAGGATCCTAAACATCGAGTAATCTAACACCCATACGCGTTTAATGACACCAAAATATGACATTTGTGCATGGACCAAGGTTTATGTTTTTAGCACTGGATATATGCCACGACCCAGCAACAAGTGTTACACCACTATTTTGCATTGTGCTATGTTCATCTTAGTCTTATGTATAGAATGTGGACCCATTGATTGCATAACCAGTATAAGATAATACATGAAAGCTCGATCCTTTTGATAACCATATCAATTTTTTAGAAACTGAATTAGGATTCTGTCCAACTCATCAGTGATACGTCTTTTCAACCAATTGGCAAAATGCCGATTGTGTTCTTTTGTTATCAAATTTTTATTTCTATCACCAAACATATCTCAAAGAATATTCTTGTGTTCTTCAACAAATGGTTCAACCTCATCAATGTTATGTAATATATATATAAGTGAACTTGCTCCTATTCAATCACCGATATGCTTATCACATGACTCCCACTTGTTCCTTTCCCTGATCTCTGCCCATCATGACGAGACTTCAGGATCCCTACAGATTCAATATTAGAAAGATAATCAGCACATAAGTCACTTGCTTCCTCAACCATATACCGTTTTGCAATACAACCCTCTGGTCAATATCTATTTTTGACTACCCTTTTAAAACTTTCATAAAATGCTCAATTGGATACATCCATCTTAAATAAACTAGGCCGCACATTTGAACCTCTTTGACCAAGTGCATGGTTAGATGAACCATAAGGTCAAAAAATGAACATGGAAAATACATTTGAGGTTCACACAAAGTATAAATAATTTGCCTTTGTAAGTCTCACAACTTTATTGAATCAACTACTTTACTGCAAATCAACTTGAAGAACATACAGAGTTTAGTGATAGTGTTTCACACTTTTTTGGGTAAAACAGATCGTATACCAACTGGCAAGAAATTCTATATGAGCACATGACAATCATGAGACTTAAGGTTCTTTAACTTTAACTCTTTCACTGATACAAGGTTCTTTACATTTGGGGAGTAGCCTTCTAGAACTTTAATTCCATACAGAAACTCACAAAAGGATTTTTTTTCCTTCCTTGAAAGCGTGAAAGCTCAAGAGGTAAATAAGTACGGTATCTACTCTCAACCAATGCTAACTCTTCTCTTATTCCCAAGGTAATCAAATCCAACCTCGCATTGACACTATCCTTACTTTTTCCTTGCATATTGAGCAATGTTCCAATTAAACTATCACAAGTTTTTTTTTTCTAATGCATCACATCAAGAAAATGTCTCACATGAAAATACTTCCAATATAGAAGTTCAAAGAAAATTGACTTTTTCTTCCAACTAGTTGTGGCAACATGTTTTGCAAAATACTTGCCAAAATTGCTATCCAACTCTTTCACCTTCTCAAAAACCTGCTCACCAGTCAACATCTTTTGTTGACTACCTTCTTCTGAGTCCCCATTGAAAGCCTTTTTTCACTTCCTCCAATGATATTTTGAAGGTACGAATCTACGATGTCCTATGTAGACATTTTTCTTACAATGATCTAATCATATTGAATAAGTGTTATTTGCACATATAGGGCATGCATAATATCCTTTGATACTATATCCGGATAGATTACCATAAGTGGGAAAATCACTAATTGTACCAAACAGCATGGCTCTTAAATTAAAACTTTCCTCCCTATACCCATCATACACATTCACCCCAGTCTCTCACATCAACTTTAGATCATCAATCAAAGGAGCCAAATATACATCTATATCTTTCTTAGGCTGTCTCGGCCCAGAAATTAACATGGACAGCATCATAAACTTATGTTTCATGATTAAGCGTGGTGGAAGGTTATATATCATCAATATCACAGGCCATGTGCTATGAGTACTACTTTGAACACCATGAGGATTAATTCCATCAGTTACCAATGCAAGTCGTAGGTTCCTTTCTTCTCCCCCGAAGTTAGGGTACTTATAATCAATTTTTTTCCATTGTGGAGAATCTACAGGGTGCCTAAGCTTCGTGTCTTCAATCCTCTCATTTGCATGCCATGTCAACTGCTTAGAAATTTTTGCATTACTGTACATGCGCTGAAATCTTGGAATAATGGGAAAATACTAAAGGACCTTCAAAGGATTTTTGCCTTTCTTCCCATATCAAATTGCATTACATGTAGGGCACTTCTCTAATGATGCATACTTATTTCGAAATAAAATGCAATCATTAGGACATGCGTGAATCTTTTCATAGCCTATCCCAGTAGAGCAAAGAATTTGCTTAACCTCATATGTTTTGGTAGGAAATTCATTTTTCTCTAGAAGCATGTCTTGCAAAAGTATAAGCAATGCAAGAAAATTCAAACCACTCCATCCATGATGTGCTTTCAAGTTATACAATTTTAATACCGCTAGCAATCTTGTGTATTTTATGCATCCAACATACAATGGTTTTTCTGCATCACTTTTCAACCTCTCAAATAAATTAGGATAATCACGAAGATCCTCTTCAACTGCATTTAGCATTTCTTCAAGGCCATCATCTTCATCACATATGCTTATGCTAAACTCATTTGAAGCACCACTTACGCTATGAACTTGATTACTACATGTATCATAAGTCTCACCATGCCTTGTCTATCGTGTATAAGATTGATCAATTCCATGGCACACCAAATGATCTAACAAATCAGGTGGGCTAATTTGCTTTCCATAGCAACATGCTAAGTATAGACAAACAATTTTTTCAGGATCTTTTACATGCCTTATTGCAAAACTAATAAACTCTTTCACCCTGTTTATATATTCCATTGAACACTGATTAGATAACATCCATTGTCGATCCATGTCTTCAACCTATTATAAATAAATAGTTAAGTACATAATTACTATTATATTTATTAATACTTTTAATACTTTTTATTTATCTAAAACTAAAATGGGCAGCATAACGGCTTAAAAATACAAGTTTTTCGGGTTCAACCCATCTCTTTTAACTATAATCAACCAATTAATCCAGCACAACTCAATGATTTTTCACAACTATAAACAACAACAACAATAACAACAACAAAAATCATATTTGCCAACATATATCAAATCTAAAATAAAAGGTAATAACCTAATAACAATTAACCCTATCTCATTAATTTTCCAACATATTTTAAGTTTTTACCAAGGAACAATTTTACAAAATTTAACCAATTAAAATTAAAAACATTAAGTAAATTCACATATTTATCACTAACAAACTTAAATTTGTAAGCATTTAAATAATTTAGCTGAAAAAAATACTAACAGTGTATTGTAGACTAACTTGAATTATATCAAGAGTTCTGAAAAAAAAACATTAAATAAAAGTGGTAAGGGGGAAAAGGAATACGGTAAGGGCAAAAAGAATAGGAATAGGGATGGATTGGGAAAGTGGGTATGGGAAAAGGGTGGGGACCGTGGTTGGGAGGTAGGATAGGAAGGGGGTGAGGATTGTGGGTGAGCGTTGGGATGGGCAAGGAGTGGGGGTAGGGACCGTAGCGAGGACAAAAGGTAGAGGTGGCAACAAAGAAGGAAAAGGGAAGTGGGGAGCTTAGGGAAGCATATAGTGGTGGGGACGCATGGGGAAAGAGGTACGACAAGAAGCTGTGGGGAAAAGGGGAGCCAAAAACGGCGTCTTGAAGCTGAAGGACAGAAATCGAGCTGTGGGTTTAGAAAAAGACAAGGAGAGTGAGATGGAGCTGTGGGGTATAACGCGCGTAAGAGTGAAGCAGAGCTGTGGGTTAGAAAAAAAGAGGGAAAATGGGGAGAAAAAAAATAGAGGGAGCTGAAGGGAAGGTAAATGGGAATTGCTGTAGCGTTTTGCACATAAAACGCTACAACATCTAATCTTTTGTAGCGTTTTGTAGGCAAAACACTATAGCAGGGAATTATTGTTAAAAATTAGAACCTGGATTTTCTATAGCGTTTTAATTTAAAACGCTACAGAAGATATTTTTTTAATTTTTTTAAAAAATTGAATTTAGCTTCTTTTTTTTAAAATCTAACAAGGGAAAATGAAAAAAAAACAAGGAGGGAAATGTCATTAGCAGGGGGTTTTTATAATTTAAAAAAATACTTTAAGCTTTTTTTAATTAAATAGGGAAAATGAAAAAAAAGAGGGAAATGCTGTAATCAAAATGCTACAGCAAATGATTTATATAATTTTTTTTTAAAAATGTGTTACCTTTATTTTTGTAACTTATCAATGGAAAATGAAAAAAAATAGAGGGAAATGTGTCATTAGTAGGGGATTTTTTAACTTTACAAAAAAATATTGTTTTAGCTTTCTTCTTTAAATTGTGAAAATGAAAAGAAAAAAGAAGAAGAGGGAAATACCATTAGGAGGGGATTTTTATAGTTTTTAAAAATAATGTTTAGCATTTTTTTAACCTAAATTAAAAATGAAAAAAATTGGGCTTTCTGCAGTGTTTTATATATAAAAAAAAATGCTACAAAAGGTTTTTCATTATTTTTTAAAAAAGTGCCTTATATTTTCTCTTTTTTTTTTAAAATGCCTTTAGCTTCTTTTTTTAACTTATCAATGGCAAATGGAAAAAAATGGATGGAAATATGTCATTAGCTTTTTCCTTAAATTTAAATTGGCAAAATGAAAAAAGGGGGGGAATGCCATAAACAAATGCTAGAGCAGGGGATTTTATTAAATTTTTAAAAAAATAATTTTAGTTTTTTAACTTAAATTGTGAAAATGAAAAAAAGAAGAAGGGAAATATCATTAGCAGGGGATTTTTATAATTTTTAAAAATAATGCATTTAGCTTTTATTTTAACTTAAATAGAAAAATGAAAAAAAAGGACTTTTGTAGTGCTTTGGTCATAAAACGCTACAGCAGGTTTTTCATAATTTTTTTAAAAAATCAAATGTCTTTTATAGCACTTACAGAAAGTTCCACGAATTAAATTGTTTTTTAAAGAAAATAATCTTCTATAGCGCTTTATTTAGAAAACGTTACAAAAAGCCTTGTACCTCCTGTAGTGCTTTCTAAAGAAAACGCTATAGAAGATTTTTTTTTTTTTTTAAAAGGTAAATGGACTGTTGTAGCGCTTTCTTGAGAGAGTGCTACAGCAAGTATCATACATGCTGTAGCACTTATTTAAATAAGTGCTATAGAATATATCTTTTTTTATTAAATCAGTGAGTACTAGCTGTAGCGTTTTCGTTTTAAATGTTACAAAACGGGAGCTACAAATCAAATATTTTGTCACAGTGTATGCACATAAATTGCATCAAGGCATTCTAATGATGCTTCTGTCGTTAAAGCACTTAATTAAACTAGGTCCTAATTAATTTGTAGTTTTTGATCAACCTAGGTCATTACTTCCAAGAGCAAATTAAGGGTTTCTTTAGGTAAAAATTTAGATAATAAAAAAAATGCAATCAATTGGACCTAAACTAAAATACAAAATTCTCATTCTAAATGCAAGATGCAAATGTCCTAAAATCTATATGAAAATTAAATTAAACTAAATGAATGCAATGCAATTTTTGGGAAAAAATTTTTAGAAGGAAAATAAAAATGATGAATAAAGAAAATTGACTAAAGAGCAAAGAAAATTAACAAGTAAAAATTGAGAAGTTTCTCTTCAGGTAAAGTAAAGGTGACAACTTAGGATTCGTATAGATTTAACTTTCATAACCTTAATCAGTTAATTAGACCAAAAAAAAGTGATAAGAGAGTGGAATTAATAAATTTAATCACCTACTTGAAAAAAAAGGGAACCCTCAATTTGAAAAACCCTTAAACTATTAGAGAACTCATAACAGTATAAGATTGTTTAATTAAGCTTATTAAAACCAATGAAAATACTCAAATTAATTCTGAAAATTATGTTTGAAATTATCCTATTAAACAATTAGATAGTTAACCAACTTAATTAAACAATTAAGAGGTAAAAGAACCCAAATTTTGCAATTCAAACCACATTGATAATTAAATTCATAATGAAAACTCAATTATAAATTCAATTAACAATTCAAACGTTCATAAACATAAATTCCAACAAGTTTCTCAACACAAATAAAATCCAAATATCAATCCAATCCAAGAATATAAATGACAATCTAAAACTAAATTGTCTTACAAAATTACAACTTAAAATTATTTAAAACTAAATAATCTCAAGTCCTTGAATTAAAAAGATAAATGGAATATCATTCCCTTATAGTCTTCAAATGTTAGCCCAAGGCTCAAGTCTCTTTCATGCTCCTCCTAGGTAGCTTCCCTAACAAGCTTAAGCAACCATCAAAATAATCTTCCCTCCAAGCATAAGGACGTAAAGCACAGCCATGTGGGTGAGGAAATTGAAGAAGAGTGGCGTGGGTTCTTGGTGCGTGTTGAATGAGACAGAATGATGTATGGGATTGAAGTCAAATAATATATTGAGGGGGGGTTTATGTGAATGGCAGAAAGAATGGAGCAGAACTTGGAGAGAAGGAATCAAGATAGTGATTCACAAGTGATTTGATGGTGTCCGTGGGCTATTCAAAGATGGTGAGAGACGGTCGAGTATTGTGAATATGGGACATAGGAAGATATATCGTGCAATACGTGTCTGGAGGGATAATTTTAATAGGAGAAAAGGAAAATTTCTTGGATCCAAGACTTAAGCCCATCAGTAATTAATTGACCCACTTGATATTAGCTATTGAATTGTACTTAAATTCCAAGAAATAATCTTGTACCATTAGATTTCCTATATGCTCTTTCTTGACCTACAAGAATTTAAGTGCATCCATTAATGTAGATTATATCCAAATATAATATAATCTCCATCAAAATTAAATATTAGATATGCAAAAAAATTAGGCAAGAAATTGCAAAACTTTCTAAAAATCAATCTTTCTAAAAATATGAGACTTGTTCCAAAGAAATCAGAAAAATTAATTCCAAGTCAAAAATAGGAAATCACAAAATATTTATATTTTCAATCCAAAATCTCAATTTTTATGAAAAATCCAAAAATCAACCAATTAATTCAATAATGCATAAAAAGTTCATTTAAGCCTAAAATTATTATTTAAATCCTAACTTAATGTGGGATAAAATATATATAAATTGAGCTTTATCACATTCATAAACATAATACACAACATAGGAGAACTATATATTGAACATTAACCTCATTCATTAACATCAATAATTCTCCACTTTCTTCTCCTAACTTCTCATGTCATTATTACCCATTGTTGATTAACCTAAATGGTTGGTTAGGGAGGAGTGAGATTCAGGAGAATCTCAGTAACAAACATTACCACATACATGCACAAGATAGATGCTAATGTATGGTATGTAGTTTTTCATAAACTTAACTAGTGACATGTCATCATGCTTTATGCTTGGTATACAAATGCATGGCCATGGAAACATATTAAAGCATCATTTTCACAACAATCATCATGTCACAACATCATTCAAATATCAACAAATACAAATCAACACATAAGCATACCACATCAACCACATAAAAGGTAAGTTCACTACCTTGCACCTCAGGCTTTCCTCTTGCTTTTTCTTTGATTCCCTTGACTTCCCAACCATAATAGCTTTTGATCAACATCAATAAACATCCTCTTGGATGTTCTAAGGTCCTAAATATAACCATATTGATCACACAATCTATTAGGACCAAGAGATTACATAAAGTTCAAAACTAACTCTCTTAAACTTAACCTCTTTCTCTTAATTTTTGGATTAATGTTTTAGCTTTGTAAAAATTATTCTCTTAGCCTAATTCTACACAATTTTGTCAAAGGACTCCAAATATTTACTTATATTTATGAAAATTTGACTCCTTCCTTCAAAAATCAGTTTGGCCGAATAGGGGGTTCATAACTCCAAAAATTCCAACTTTAATTTTAATGCTTCCAATGCTTGTTCTTTAGGTTTACCCTATACCATTTTGCATTTTAAACCTATTGGAAGCCTTAGAATCATCAAAATCACATCCTAGGGTGCATGACCAGGTTTGGCCGGACACTACCCTTCCTTAACCAATCATGAAATCTTTCACATATCAACACAAAAGTACTTGAAACAACCTTGAGCCATTGTGTTTTAACTAGATATAACATCAAAATCATCATCAAAATCATCCTCCCCTAAACTTAGATAAATTTGGCCGGTACCTCCCCTTAGGGGATTCCATATTTTTCAATCATCAAACTCAAGAAGACAAAGCAAGAAACAAGACAGAACAACTTGCTAACCTTGGATCCAAGCTTAGATGATCAAAGGTGGTGTCTTCCTCTTGATTATGCTTCAAGAATCAATTTTGTAAGAGTTTCCCCTCTTAATCTTGTCTTGGCAAAAAATAAAATGGGCAGAGGCTCTATTTATAGCCAAAACTTTGGCTTAAATATACCAAAATGCCTTTGGAAGCTAATAGAAAGAGTAAGGGCAAACTTAGAAGTTCATGTGGACTTTTATATCATCATTGCATCATCTTCTTGCATCATCCTTACATCATTATTCTAGAAGGCGCTAGGTGTTAACAATTTGGTGGACGAGAAGGGAGACTAAATCCTAGTCATTTGATCAAAACTTAATCCTTAAGTTTCCTCCTAATTTGCTTAGCTCACGTTTCTCAAGCTTTCTTGATGGCTTTCCGGAGCTCAGAAAATTCTTTTGTCTACTCCATAAAATCTCTTTAATTCTAGAAAATATCTATAAATTGTCTCAGGTCATAACACTTCCTTTAAGCCTTGCATAAAAATCATTTACTAAAATACCCTTTTAATGGCGTAACCGGCTTTATATTTTATTAAAGCCATTCTACTAGCCTTTTGGTTACAGGACTAATTTTATAAATTAGTATAACCTTTGAACCATTTAACCTTATTTTTGCATATATTTTTTAGGTCTTTTGCTATTTTAAATAATTACCTCAAAAAGTATACTTTTTACCAGCCATAGCATTATCAATTCCATTTAAGCTGCCTCAAGGGTATTTTCATTATTTCTCTTTACAAAAGAGCCTTAGAATATTATTTTCTATTTTTTGGGATTTTTTTAGAATTTTCTGTACACTTTTCATTTTTATTCTTGTTGGCCGTAACTTTCTGAATTGACAGTTTAGTCACTGCTTGGACTTAACTTCATATAACCATCTCTTTGAGGTTTCTAACTTAACCTTTGGTTTGTATCTAGGCTCTTTGCTCTTTCTAAACCTTTGAGACTTTACTACAGCCTCTAAAAACTTTTACTTTGCAGTTTAGTCCTTGAAACTGCTTTGACTTCTTTTCTCATCTTTGGGACTTCTGCTCAAGGGGCTTGGTAGCCTACCTTCTTTAGGCTATTTTATCTAAGCCTAAAATCTAGGATGTGACACTACCTCATTTCTTTAGCTGTGTCTCTTGTCATATAAAACCTTTGTAGTCTAGGTGTTATTGGAAAATGCCTCAATACTTTTTAACAAACATTTTTCCCTTTATGCTTATTTAACTTTTATCTTGGCATCTTGCACTTAGGACATGATGTTGCATTTGCTTGCTTTTCCTAATACAATATGCAATCATTTCCATAAGTATCAATTTTGTTACAATCTAAACCTGAGTCACAAATTATCTTCTTAGCTTTATAGAATGGGTTTGAGGATCAAACCCTTTTTGGGGAGTATCTCTTAATAAGGACAACAATGCATCCATGGCTTTATTACTCCAATGGTTAAGCCACTTCAAGTGGAACAACTTTATAATGAAAAACAATTTTGACATCTTGTAATAACCCAGATAAAGTTCTGTCTTTGCTTCTTTTCACAAGTCAAAGAACTTTTTGGCATGGATATTGGGTTCTTCGCTCTCGTTTAATTCAATGTTTGTATCCATACAGGGAAATACATATGTATCACATACCATCCTTACAAAATTTCCTCCTCATTAACATCATTTTCTACCACATTGTTTGAACTGCCACATTCTATTTCTAATTTCCCCATGTAAGTCCCATACCTTGTAGCTATCCTAAAAACCTTTACCCAATAAATTTGTCCTGACATCTCTTTTCATTTTGAATGTAATGTTCATACATTTATTACAAAGACGACATATTTTATTTTTCATGACATGCCCACTATGAAAACCCATATACTCCTCTAATATATGTTAGGCTTCCTCTATCTTCAATATCTAACCAACTTTTGTCCATTTATATTTCCTAAAAATTTAAAGAATTTATCAAGTCTAATTAAAATAATATAAGTGTATAACTTACATAAACTTACTTAAAGAACAAATATAGAAAACTATTGTCAAAAACTATAGCTTATAAGAACTTATCAAATGCCATAATTTCATATAAAATTTGAAATTCAATTTCTTTCTAATCCTTATTATAACTAGCGTTGAACATAGATAGATGCTAGAAATAAATAATAATGCATGCTCTTGAAATATGAAAACTAGACACAAAATGTTGTTCTTCGCGAACTAGCAATTTTGTTATCATAGGCAACAACACTACTGCAGGATTAATATTAATAGACTTAGTACTAATATTTATTTACCAAAAATTTGAATCTTTATTAAGTAATAAAACAGAGTAGCAATACAAACCATAGAGTAGCAATAGTAGAAAAGCTCGAAAAATAGAACAATCATTCATCCTCTCTAAAAACAAGAAACCTAAAGCAAGTACTAAAAGAGGGCCACATAGAGGCATTCACTGTAATAGTGATAGAGTTCGAGAATCAAAGAACAAGCATAATCAAATCATCCTCAAAATCCAGCCCATATTTCCATAATCAAATATAAGAGTTTCATATTATAATCTAAGATTAGAAATTGGAAACAAAAACCAAATGCAGTAATACAGCATAGCTTAGGAGGAGTGTCACACCTTACTTTTAGACCTTTTTATACATTAAATAGAAGCAATTGAAAACACTTATCAAGTTATTAAGTTGAGAAAGTTTAAGTTGCAAATTTCTTCTTCTCAGATTACAATTCACTTGTAATCCTAAAATAGGCCAAGCTTTGAAAAAATCATAACTAGTTCTAAAAAAATTGAATCGAAGTGGTTCTAAGTTCAATTAAATCTCTCTTGATTCTCTTCTAAAAATAATAGTCACTGGATTATTACTCTTAGAATTCAAGCCTAGTTTTAAGCCAAATAATTACTATTCATTTGGTTATTTTCTAATTTTTTAATATTTTTACCTAACTTTAGATTGGCATAACTTTTGATGTAGATATCCAAACTAGATAAAATACTACTCATTTAAAACAAAAAAAAAAATGATCTCTAATTACATGCCAAATATTGTGGACAAACTCAACCATTTGGCTAAAATTTCATGTAGCCAAAAATTGGTGATTTTAATGTCATTTCTATCCACTAACTACTTTAATTTTGCATATTAAGCCTATAACTCTTATACTAACCATTTACTCATGCAACTAGACATCATAGCATGTTTTAATACACGTATACATGAAAATATCCCATAAGGTCATTCATATAAGTCACATTATAAAACTCTATATATTTAAAGGGAAAGGTTCAAAGCTATATAATAACACAAAATATGGCATTCCTTCATGTCATAGCCACCTTCTTTCCTTTCTCCCTTGAAGTAGTAGACCTTAGATGATTTCTTTGAATATTAGGAGGGTAAGATTTTATGAAAATCTTAGTAGCAAAGCATCACAATTAAAATGTTAACAAGCAAGGTATAATATGCTACATGTCACTAGTCATTTCATACTTCTCTAAATGCACATGCCATAGAAAGGTAATAACATGCTTTCCCAATCATCAAACTCAACATTACATATAGCCAAGGCATTTTATGTATGGAGTTAAACATATCTTCACATAACCATTTCAACCACATCATGGCATACCAAAACATAACATACATATGGCCAATATACAATACAAGTCAACATAGAAATTATAAATATTTGCTACCTCTTGATGAGTTTAACCTCTTGTCTTCAAGTTCCTTCCTTG
Source organism: Neltuma alba (assembly GCF_004799145.2). Lineage (NCBI taxonomy): Eukaryota > Viridiplantae > Streptophyta > Magnoliopsida > Fabales > Fabaceae > Neltuma > Neltuma alba. Next base: position 818 of record NW_021635030.1, on the reverse strand, counting down.
CTAATTCTCCTCCTCCTTTGATGCAAAGCCTATTGGTAATAATAGGGTATCACACATTACTAGCTTATTCAATTCAATTTATCAATATACTCTTAATCCCTCTTTCCTTTGATTTTTGGATTATTGTTTCTAGCGTTGATTCATTGAATCTTTTTGCCTTTTCCTACATAGTTTTCCATTTAGATTCCACCTTTCAACTTAGATTTATCAAAACTCATGTCCTTCCCATGTTTCCATGTTGGCAAAATAGGGTGGGGTTTAGGTTCAATATTTTATTTTCAATTTTTAATGTTTCCAAAGAAATATTCTCAACTTAATCTTACATAATTTCACTTCCTAAACTCATTAGAAGCATCAAATCAACTTGAATTAAACCCTAGCCTATTTTTCTTCCTTGGCTGAATGGTATACATGAGCTTAGGGTCTTGGAGTTCTTCCTTAATTCATGCATAATCATGTATTTCCAATCAATCTTTAACCCCCAATATTTAATCTAATGTCTAATCATGCTCACCAAACCATATAGTGATTAAGGCAACATAATCTTGTAGGTTTAAGTCACTTAAACTCATCAAGATTAAATCCTAATCATTCATTAATCAATATAATTAACTCTAATCAATAGTTAATCAATGTATTTAAGCTCTTGATGAAAGCTTAAACATACCTTGATTAAGTACCCAAGCTTGGATAATTACCCCTTGCTTTTCCTCTTTCCTCTCTCTTTCTTTCTCTCTCCTAGAATCCAAAAGCACTAATCCCTCTCCAAAGTTCCTATTTGGCCAAATTGTAAAGGTGGTAGAGGGGTTATTTATAGT